>NC_057710.1:60166793-60175021 GCF_004010195.1 Chiloscyllium plagiosum | reverse complement strand
AGAGACACCAGTCAGTGTACAGATACCTCCCAGAGAGAGAGACATTCAGCACTTCCTTCTCTGTCATATGGACATTTTTCAAGATATCACCATCTATTTCCCTACATGCTATATCTTCCATGTCCTTCTCCACAGTAAATACCGACGCAAAATACTCGTTTAATATCTCCCCCATCTCCTGCGTCTTCATACACGGACTTCCTTCCTGATCTTTGAGGGGCCCTATTCTCTCCCTAGTTAACCTTTTGTCCTTAATTGATGCTATTTGCCAAAGCTATCTCATGTCCTCTTTTTGCCCTCCTGATTTCCCTCTTAAGTAAACCCCTACACCCTTTAATATCCTTCTCAGGATTCACTCGATCTCTCTGGTCTAAACCTGACATATGCTTCCTCGAAAGTTTAAGGTCTACCTTGATTGTACCTGCCAACCGCTTCTCATGTCCCTTCCTGGCTCTTCTTAGCTCTCTCTTTCGGTCCTTCCTGGCTAACGTGTAACTCTCAAGTGCCCTAACTGAGCCCTCACATCTCATCTTTACAGCAGCCCCCTTCTCCATCTTGACAAGAGATTCAACATCTTTAGTAAACCACAGCTCCCAGGCTCGACAGCTTCCTCCCCGCCTGAACATGTACGTACTTATCGAGGACACGCAGTCGCTATTCCTTTTAAGAGCTCCACATTCCGCACCCTATGCATCCTAAATCCTGCCTGCCGTAAGACCAAGGCGGGGTCTGTTTTGGTGTTTGGACAGAAGTTGAGCTCTCGGCTGTGAACGTCAACCTCTTCGGGTCGAAGGGTATTATCCGATAAGTTGACGGCCAATTTCCCCCGTGTTGGCCATGTTACAAGATGGGGGGGGCGAACCCTTCTGCTAATCAAACCAAACGCCCAGAAAAGATCACCTCACCTCGTCATCTATTAAAATATGAGTGACAGAGAGCTCTCAAATTCGACTATTTAAAGAAAATAACGACAATTTATTTTTTCACTCTAAAAGTGAACATTAAACAACAACTAGGCACAACTCTAAGACTCCCCCCCCCAATCTTAACTGCATATTACCTCCCTCCAGCTCTATAACTACATCACCTTAATTTCAGACACACACAGCCGCTGACATCTTTGGTATCTGTTTTCTTCTGGCTGACGATCTCCCTGGGTCGTTGGTTCATATGAAAAAGTATCTTTGCTAGAGAGTGTTTCCTAATTTCCTGGGTGTCTCCTGATGGCAGTTGCTCCCTCCGCAATTTTGAAACTGTCCACATTTTTGTATCCCCAAGATCAGGTTGTCTCATCGGTCTGATGTTGGCAAAACAATAAATTGAAACTGGATTGGGTTTTGGTATCCTGGGGCATAATTTAAACTTGTCAAATTTGAATTCTTGTCAAAACAGCACCCAACTCACAGCCAAATGTTTAACATTTTCAATTTTCCAGTACACTCTGGGACTGCCGTCTAGTCATCGACACAGATGCTTGTAATCTCTCAGTTCAGAACAGCATTCACTCTCTCTTAAAGGTTCAGTACACGCCTTCAACTTCACCACAGTAAAGTTTTCGACTGTGGTGCCAGGAGAGGATTGGCTACTGCTGGTGATAATGCCACGTTTCTGCAGTTTCTTGTTCTTGGTGTGTGTGTGTGTAAGTGATATAGTTCTGTCACCTCATCTGCTTGGCAGTGTCTCATAACGGTACTGCTGTACCCTGAGCGCAAGCTGAGAATGTGGACTCTATCTTGATTTTTATGGTGCCAGCGATAGAGTAATGTACGAGATGGCTGAGGAGCTTGCAATGGCTAACTGCCCAGCCTTCAGGATAACATTGACCACACCGTATAACCCTGTCATGGCAACCATTGTAAACGTGTCAGGGTGTCAACATGGATACTTCCATTACGTGTGGGGACACCACCCACGTGGCAGGTATTCATGTGACCCGGTCAACAGTGTCTAGCTCATCGGCTGCCGGCAAGGAGGCCCCAAGGTGTGGTCCATTGGCCAGACCAAGCAGATGCTATGACAACGGACCCCTCACAACAATCACCAGACAAGGACGTTCCCTCCCAGTTGGGAAACATGTCAGCAGTCAGGGGCATTCAGCCTTGGACCTTTCAGGTGATCGTCCTACAAGGCAGACTTCGGGATATGCAACAACAGAGTGGCCGAGCAGAGGATAATATGTACCCGTGAGGATGGCCTCAACGGGGTCCTTGGGTTCATGTCACACTGCAGGTGACCCCCCACTACACTTTACACACTCTCACATACACGCGCACGAAAGCACACATACAAACGTATACATGTACACTCTTACACACTCACACAGACTCTCTCTCAGACACACACACACACACACCAACACACACCCTCTCTCTCACACACGCTCTCTCTCAGACACACACACACACACCAACACACACCCAAATCAGTAGGGACTCCTGTGTTTGTGACAAACTATCAGCACAAACACGGCAGAGTCTCAGAGTCTGTCCCCACCATCACTAGGTGCAACAGTTTGGAACTGAGGAACAGGGAGACAGTCAGAAAACTCAGTATGTTTTTACTGTGTGATCATTGAGCCTCACCTCACTGGGTTTGGGAGGGGGTGGGGTAACAGATGTCCCAAACAGAGACATACAGAGAGTGAGAGAGAGAGAAGGCAGAGAGAGAAATGGGGACAGAGACATGGAAAAGCACACTGTAAAACAAGGGAGATGGTCATGAGGACCTGCAAATACACAGGGCCTGCTACACATACAGACAGCTCACAGTCCCTAGGGCCAATGTTCTCAGCTCACTTTAATTTATTTTCCATGACCCATTCGGTGGACCGCACGGTCCCTTTAAGACTTAAAGGGGAACCAAGGGTCTTGTGTTGGTAGCCCAGTGAGCCACATGGAATGTTCTAGATTGCTCCGCCCTGCTCCCTCCCCAACACTGAGAGGGTGAGGGGTCCTGCCCCATATAACAGGGAACAGATCGGCCAAGTGGGCTGTGCCCAATCCCGGTTGATGGTTCCTGTGGGGTGGGGTGGGGGCATGAAGGATCGGGATATGGGGGGGGGAAAAAGAGAGTGAGCGCGCACAGATGGAGACTGAGCTGCCCAGGGGGATGCAGAGAGATACATTCCCGGCAGTGATTGTGGAACTGGGTCAGCATGCGAAAACCAGAGCCTGACTCTGGTCAGTGATCGTCACACCTTGAGGCCCAGTAAGGATTAAAAAGCAGGTTTGGCAGTTTCTTTAATGAGAATGGAGGGAGATGGGAGAGCTCGGGGGGTGCC
Source organism: Chiloscyllium plagiosum (assembly GCF_004010195.1). NCBI lineage: Eukaryota > Metazoa > Chordata > Chondrichthyes > Orectolobiformes > Hemiscylliidae > Chiloscyllium > Chiloscyllium plagiosum. The sequence continues at coordinate 60,171,741 of NC_057710.1, read as the reverse complement.
CCTGGGAGTGTGCACACTGAGCTGCATCAATCAGAATCCCTCTCATCCTTCACCAACAGCTTCTTCCCTTTCTTGATCTCCGGCCCGTCCTTGTCCTGAGCTGCCTTCAGCCGACTGTGAAGAGATGGACAGTCCCATTAGACAGTGCTGGTCTCCACAAGCAGACTCTTAGTACAGTACACCGACTCTGTCCTTCACAGCCTCTCTCTCACACACGCTCTCTCTCAGACACACACACACACACACCAACACACACCCTCTCTCTCACACACGCTCTCTCTCAGACACACACCAACACACACTCACACACACCCTCTCAGGCAAATACTCCATCACACTCATGCACATATTCTATCAAGCATATACACACACTCTCTCTCTCTCTCTCTCTCCCTCACATCCGTGTACACACACAGATATGTCTGTGGGGTGAATTTGCATTTGCTGAATGTGCAGATAAATTCTATTTTGTTCAAAAAGCACATGATCTGTAGGCACTCAATCCATGTGACATTTTATAAATTCCTACTTTGGAAACAGAACCAGTCTTGACTCAAGGTTGGAAGACAGACAGACTCTGACCTCACACCTTTAATGCATTGCCTGAGCTGAGATGTCACTTTCTTTGAATAGAAGCTTAAGTTATCTCAGGAATGTGATTTGAAAGCAGTTCTGGGATTTACATATTAATGAATCGAACCTGCAACCCCTTCTAAAAGATTAAAGACTTAACAGCAATCTAGGTTTTTTTTTCCCAATATATCTCATCAGTTGTACGCCACTGTGACCATTGGATGTAAGTTCTGTGTCCTATGATCCTGCCCCACTGGCTACCTGACGAGGGAGCAGCACTCCGAGAGCTTGTACTTACTAATAAACCTGTTGGACTATAACCTGGTGTTGTGTGATTTTTAGCTTTGTCCACCCCAGTTCAACACCAGCCCCTCGACTTCGTGGCTGCCCAGACTAAAGCAACACACAGTTAGGGTGTCCAGTGATGAGCGGAGAAACTGTGTTAGGAGTACTGGAGAAACTCTCAACTTCAGGAATACAACTTGTTCCTTGCTGGTTCACAGGTAGGAGTGCTTAGGAGTGCGAATCCTCTTGCAAGGATGCCTGCCTTGAAGAGGTTGAAGAATCTCAGGGAGTCTCTCTCTCTCTCACTGCAACTCCCAGGTCATTTCCTCAGCCCTGAAGCTCTTCAACCCCATGTCCTGAAAACTCTATGCTATTCTCTCCCCACACCCCCACCCTCCTCTAAGCTTATCTCTCCACGCTTCAGGCTCTCTGCCTTTATTCCTGATGAAGGGCTTTTGCCCGAAACGTCGATTTTGCCTGTCCTCGGATGCTGCCTGAACTGCTGCTGTGCTCTTCCAGCACCACTCTGATCCAGAATCTGGGTTTCCAGCATCTGCAGTCGTTGGTTTTACCTCGTGCTTAGGAGTGCTGCCTACTCTCTTTGAAAAGCCGGTGGAAACTCAGGCAACTTGAACTTTTGCAGCACACATATCCTGGGATTATGCCGGGAACGATGGGGGAACGAGGCCGCAAAGTCACCAGCTGAAACTGGAGAGATCGAAGTGTACAGATAGGAATTAGCGGAGACCCTGTTTGATCAGATGGTGGACACAAACCAGGAGCAAATGGATGACAAAAGCAGACATCTTTAGCTCAGCTAGATTAACTGAGTTACAGCAGAAAGATGAAAATTTAAAGCGATTGTATCAAAAGGCATTCGTGGATAAAGAAGTTACCCAACACTACGGGCAATTTAGCATGGCCAATTCACCTGACCCTGCACATCTTTTGGACTGTGTTACAGCAGAAAGATGAGTTACAGCAGAAAGATGAAAATTTAAAGCGATTGTATCAAAAGGCATTCGTGGATAAAGAAGCCGGATGTGTCCCTGAATGCTACTATCTTAAAATGACGTCTTAATGAGGAAATGGAGACCATCACAAAGTCAGGCAGATGAAAATGGGTTCATCAAGTCGTATTATCAGTGGGTTACTGAATGGAGGTGTTGCGAGTGGTGCAGCAGGGGGGTCATTTAGTGAGAAAAACTCAAGCTAAAATACAAAATCATTTGTACGAGCTGGTCGAGACAAGGGTATGGTTGAATTTTGCCAGGCGTGTCACACAGGCCAGGTAATTGGAAACCCACAGGCGGCAATAAAACCCACACCTTTATTACCTATTCCTGCATTTGATGAGCCATTTACAAGAGTCGTAATTACGTAATATTAGCTCGCTGAGCTGGAAGGCTGGTTTTCAGATGTTTCGTCACCATGACTAGGTAACGTCATCAGTGAGAGTCCCCCTGGTGAAGCACCGGTGGTATGTCCCGTCCCTCTATTTGGCAAAAGTGAGGACTGCAAATGCTGGAAATCAGAGGCTAGATCAGAGTGGTGCTGGAAAAGCACAGTGGGTCAGGCAGCATCCGAGGAGCAGGAAAATTGACGTTTCGGGTAAAAGCCTTCCATCGGGAATGAAGGCAGGGAGCCTGCAGAGTGAAGAGATAAATGGGAGGGGGGGGTGGGGCTGGGGAGAAGGTAGTCAAGAGTACAATAGGTGGATGGGGATGGAGGTGATAGGTCAGAGAGGAGGGTGGAACGGATAGGTGGGAAGGAAGATTGGTAGGTCGGACAGGTCACGAGGATGGTGCTGAGCTGGAAGGTTGGAACTGGGGTGAGGTGGGGGGGGGGGGGGAGGGGAAATGAGGAAACTGGTGAAGTCCGCATTGATGCCCTGGGGTTGAAACGCCCCCGAGGCGGAAGGTAAGGCGTTCTTTCTCCAGGCGTCGGGTGGTGAGGGAGCGGCAGTGGAGGAGGCCCAGGACCTGCATGTCCTCAGCAGAGTGGGAGGGGGGGGGTTGAAATGCTGGGCCCCGGGTTGATTCTTGCGTGTGTCCCGGAGTTGTTACCTGAAGCGCTCTGCTAGGAGGCGCCCAGTCTCCCCAATGCAGAGGAGACCGCATCGGGAGCAACAGATACAATAAATGATATTGGTGGATGGGCAGGGTGAAACTTTGATGGATGTTGGAAGGCTCCTTTGGGGCCTTGGATGGCGGTGAGGCGGGGGGCGGGGACATCTTTATATTTACAGATCTTGGTTTCTTAATGTGGTGATTTCACTTCTGTTTTTTTAAGGGAAGGTAGAGTCTTAATTGATTGCATTGGACCCCTGCACAAAACAGAAAATAGGAATCAGTCTTTTTTAAACATTGTTGGATGTGTCCACTAGATTTCCAGAGGCACAGGTTCAAAAGGAGATTGAACACATACTCCAAGATGACCTGATCGAAGTGACTGGAGCTCACTGATAGTAATGGTGCCAAAACCAGATGGTACCCAACTGCTATGTGTGGATGACTGCCAAGTCAAGGCCATTACAAAGACTGGTGCATGTTCGATTCCGCATTTGGGAGACTGTATTGAAAAGGTCGGGCAAGCGACTTGTATATTTCTAAGTTGAACTTGCTCAGAGGATACTGGTGGGTATCTTTAGTCCAAAACAACAAAGACAATTTCGGCTTTCGTAACGCCAAACGGACTGTATCAGTTTGAGGTCATGCCATTTGGAATGGAAAACGCGCCAGCCACATTTCAATAAGGCCGGATTACCCAACTGCGTCACGCACATGGAGATGACCTGGTGAGTTTTAGTCACAAGTAGAAGGAACATTTGCAACGTCCATCAGAATTGTGCGATCGACGTCAGGAGACGGGCTTGGCAATAAGCCTGGCTAAAAGTGAAGTTGCCAAAGCTCAAGTCGCCTTGCTGGGCCATGGACAGATGATCCCACAGGATGCAAGAACAAAGGCAATTGAAGACGAGACCATTGACAAAAAGCACAAGCACTACGATCCCTGGGATTGGGTGGATTGTATGGAAAACTCACACCAAAGTTTAGCAGTGTGGCTGCTCCACGTTTGAGTGGATAGCAGGCTGTAAGAAGGCAAGTGGCAGCCGAAAACTGTGTCCACCGAAACCCCAGTAATAGCCACACCTAATTATGGCAAAGCCATTCAAGGAGGCTATCGCTGGACGTGATGCGTGTGTCAGCGCTGTGCTCTCACAGGGAGACGACGAGAAAGATGCAGCAGCCGTTTCTCCAGGAAACTGAGCATTGTTCAACGGAAACATTTGAGAGTTGACAGGAGACTTTGAGCTTGGTGCTTGGGGTTGCAACATTTCGACGTTTATGTTACCAGTAATGTATCTGAGACAACCGTACACACTGACCACAACCCACTGAAGTTTCTGGAGAAAGTTAAGGACAAAAACGCCAGGCTGTTGAGATGAAGGGGTGTTAGACCAAACCTAAAAAGGTTCTGAACTGGGAGAGCTGGCCACCAACAACCACCAAATAGATTGGTTTCCAATTTGCCAGCTTGCCCTGGACTCCACGTGATCTAACCTTCTGCAGCAGCCAACCATGTGGAACATGATAAAGGCCTCACTGAATACCACGTTGACTACATCTATCGTCCTGTCCTTGTTAGCCTTTCCAGGTCACTTCATCAAAGAACTCAGAACAAATTTGTGAGGCACGAATCTCCCACTCACAAAGCCATCTTGACCATTCCGAATCAAACCCTGTCTTTTCAAACGCATATCTTATCCCTCAAAATCTTCTCAAGTGACTTACCCACCACAGATGTTTGGCTGACTGGCCTATAGTTCCCAGGCTTTTCTATGCATCCCCTCTTGAATAATGACACACATTCGATACCCTCTTGTCTTCTGGAACATCACCTGTGGCAGACAATGTCGTGAAAATATAAACCGACCGACTCCCACACCTTCCTCCCACCCTGCCCCCTGTAAAAACGCCATCCCATTCTCCCAATTCCTTCGTCTGCGCCGCATCTGCTCCCAGGAGGACCAGTTCCAATACCGAACAACCCAGATGGCCTCCTTCTTCAAAGACCGCAATTTCCCCCC
>NC_057710.1:60120616-60166229 GCF_004010195.1 Chiloscyllium plagiosum | reverse complement strand
CCTTGACCTCTTTCCACCTATCGCATTTCCGACGCCCCTCCCCCAAGTCCCTCCTCCCTACCTTTTATCTTAGCCTGCTGCTCAAACTTTCCTCATTCCTGAAGAAGGGCTTATGCCCGAAACATCGATTCTCGTGTTCCCTGGATGCTGCCTGACCTGCTGCGCTTTTCCAGCAACACATTTTCAGCTCTGTATCGACCCAGTGCTGCCCCTGTGCTGGGAGTGTTTGATGGGGTACAGTGTAGAGGGGGCTTTACTCTGTATCTAGCCCCGTGCTGTCCCTGTCCCTGGGAGTGTTTGATGGGGGGACAGTGTAGAGGGAGCTTTACTCTGTATCTAACCCCGTGCAGTCCCTGTGCCTGGGAGTGTTTGATGGTGGACAGTGTAGAGGAAGATTTACTCTGTATCTAACCCCGTGCTGTCCCTGTCCCTGGGAGTGTTTGATGGGGGGACAGTGTAGAGGGAGCTTTACTCTGTATCTAACCCCATGCTGTCCCTGTCCCTGGGAGTGTGGATGGGGGGACAGGGTAGAGGGAGCTTTACTCTGTATCTAACCCCGTGCTGCCCCTGTCCCTGGGAGTGTTTGATGCGGGGACAGTGTAGAGGGAGCTTTACTCTGTATCTAACCCCGTGCTGTCCCTGTCCCTGGGAGTGTTTGATGGGGGGACAGTGTAGAGGGAGCTTTACTCTGTATCTAACCCCGTGCTGCCCCTGTCCCTGGGAGTGTTTGATGGGGGGACAGTGTAGAGGGAGCTTTACTCTGTATCTAACCCCGTGCTGTCCCTGTCCCTGGGAGTGTTTGATGGGGGGACAGTGTAGAGGGAGCTTTACTCTGTATCTAACCCCGTGCTGTCCCTGTCCCTGGGAGTGTTTGATGGGGGGACAGTGTAGAGGGAGCTTTACTCTGTATCTAACCCAACACGTGGCTAAGGGATTGGTGTGGGAAAGAGGGATTCCACTTCATGGGGCATTGGCATTGGCATCAGTTTTGGAACAGGGGGGATCTGTACCGTTGGGACGGTCTCCACCTGAACCGATCAGGTACCAATGTTCTAGCGGAGAGGGTAAATAGGGTGGTCAGTAGGACTTTAAACTTCTGAGTTGGGGGGAAGGGAAAGTGAAAGCGACAGGGAGTATGGCGGTAAATGGCAAGATAAGCAGCAGGATAGCATGTTTCCAGGTGGATTTAAAATTGAGGCAGACTGAGAATGCAGTAAAAAGCAAGGATAACTTAGGACATATGACTTCCAGCATCTCTAATGATAAGGAAGTTAGCATTAAGGCACTTTACCTGAATGCTCGTAGCATTCATAACAAAGCCGATGAACTAATGGCACAGATAATAGTGAATGATTATGATGTAGTAGGCATCACAGAGACTTGCTTACAGGGTGGTCAGGACTGGCAGTTAAACCTCCATGGTTTTTCAACTTATCGAAAAGATAGAGAGGTGGGCAGAGGGGGTGGGGTTGCCTTGTTAGTTAAGAACAAAATTAAATCTATGGTATTGAATGACATAGCGTCGGATGATGTGGAGTCTGTGTGGGTGGAATTGAGGAACCACAAAGGCAAAAAAAAACATAATTGGGGTTGTGTATAGACCTCCTAACAGTGGTCAGGACCAGGGACGCAACATGTACCGGGAAATAGAGAAGGCATGTCAGAAAGGCAAGGTTACATTGATCATGGGAGACTTCAATATGCAGGTGGACTGGGTAAATGTTTTAAAAAATTCTCAAGGTCAAGGACCAGGCTCGCAGGAAAGTAGTCTGACACCGAACAAACAGCCAAGAGGCGAGTCTGCTAGAATATAAGTGTTTTATTCCCCGCAGCGTCGCCACAACCAGGTCTCGTACTTACAACGGGTCTGGTTTATACTCACTCTACGTGTTACCGGAACTGGGAGCCGTCAGTTCTCGTAGAGCGGTTGCCAACAACCCACGCTCGGCGGTTAAACGCAACCCCAGAGCAGACTCTACCGAATTGGAGACTTTTCCAGCTGATATACTCTTTTCGAGATCTAAACATTCATGTGAACAGCAGAGCAAGGCTGAAAAACACATTCCATTCTGGTCACATACAGATAAGAAGATTCACACGGGAAGGTGTGTAATAAGATTCACACGGGACTAAGCGACACCTTCCATTTTCGGTTAGATTCACACATGTATTGGGACACAATTTTAACCCTTTCACCACAGTCTGTTCACAGGTAAAAGCAAAGATCAAGTATCTTCTCCATTTCTTTTTTTTAAATGGAGGAAGTAGTGTCAGTTTTTTTGGTTGTGTAATATGGACGGGCTTTGGGAAAAACAGATGTACCCTGCATTTGCCTCTCCTCAACCTTATTAACTGAATTCAGAGGAAGAGCAGGTGCTTCTAGGTCTGGAGTCCATTTAGTTGCAGGAGTTGTCAGTTAATGCTTGTTTAAAGGGATCACCAGGACTTCACTTCAGTGCCTTTGACTCTTTAAAACCAGACCCTGAATACAAATGAGTTTAATCCGACCCATAAGGACTTGGTTGTGTCCACAGACTGGGCCTGTATAATGCAACTTTGCAGGCCAGGATCATCTGGTGCCTATGTCATCCCGTTTTCCCTCCTACCAGTCGAAGCAAAATGCTCAGACACAGTATAGCTTTACCTCATTCACCTTTATTCCGGGCCCTGGAACGCGAGAAAACGATCGTACATGTGCACAGAGATATTAGTTCTCTGTCTTCTCTCTCAAACAGCAGTTTCTTAATGAATTATATAGTTGTTTCACAGGGAGGAACATCCAAATTAGGCAACGTACATATTAATTGGGTGACCATTACAATCAGCGAGTGTCAATAGCAAAGATTAAACTATTTGCTGTTACACAGTGAATAACTGGCTTCACATAATGAATACTTTTCACCTTGTTAACTGACTTTACATACTGAATGCTTCTAATATTGTTGGCTCTTGCTAACCACCTTGTTAATCCATTACCCTTGCCTCCAGCACCCCGTTGTTAACGGCAAGTTTTTATCTGATCTGCGTCATGCTCAGCTGAACCTCTTGTTTCACAAAACTCAACTCTTTCCTTGCCTGCTCATAGCCTGTGCACATTTTCACCTAGAGTACTAGTTTGCCTGGCTTCTGTGTGCCATTATGAGGAGGCACCCAGGAGATCATGGTGATCGAGACTGCATAGTGGCAAGAGAAACTTGTGCATTTTGCTCCTCCTTAGTAAGCTAACTAGCAACTCTGGATCATGCAGCTACAGTTGATGGTTGAAATTGTCCTCTGGCAAAACCGCTGATGTATTAATGAGCAGCAGCAGGATGAGGCCATGAAGTAATTTGCTCATAATGTTAAGATATCAGAATTCCTTGGCTACACTATGTTCAAGATGATCATGGTGAGTGTGACTAAAGCAAGATAGAAAATGGCGAGGTAATTGATAAACTAATGAAACATAGAGAATTTGTTTTTTTAAAAACTCAGGTGTTAGAAATTTGAAAAAAAATGTAACATTGCTGGAGATACTCACCAGAGATGTAATTAACATGTCAGATCAATGACCATTTATTAGAACCTTGGTAAGAATGGATTATATCTTTACATACAGAAAACCTTTGGAGAAAAGATTGCTGAGACAACATCATGTGCAACCTAGGACATAAATAATAGCTCAGTGGAAAAATGGAATAGTGCCAGAGACCTGGTCAACACTTAATATGATTCCTATATTTGAAAAGGGAAGCAGAACAAGTCCAAAGGTCTGAATTAATTGACTTAATCTTGATGTTATGAAATGTACTGGAATACTTATTCAAATAATATTTAATTGAAAAACATAATAGAAAGTAGTATACATGGTTTTTTAAGGGGGCAACCATTCTTGTCCAACTTTGGTAAACCTTTTTTGAAGAAGTATTGTTTAATTTTTGGTTAGGTGTTGCATTGTTTAAATTTCTAATGGTGTTTTAGTTTTTTTGATTCTGACCTTTTTTAATGTATTAACTTACCAATTTGTTTATGTTGAATTTATACCAATTTCAGTAGTTTAAACTTTAAAGTTGAAGAAAGTAAGTGAAAATTGTTAGTATATGATTATCTGCTGATGTTCTTAGATTCTCAACTATGTAACTGGTGGAAGAATGAAGTGGATATGTGGACAGAATTTGTGCCACCATAGGGTAAAGAATGCAAGTCTTGATACGGTCTCTTCCTACAATATATATAATCATATGAACAAGGAGTAGGAGGAAGCTAGGAGCAAATTACTGTAGATGTTGGAATTTGTTGAAAACAAAAAATGCTGGAAATCACAACGGGTTAGGCAACATCTGTGGAGAGACCAAGCAAGTGTTTTGAGTCAAGATAACCCTTCTTCAGAGCTCCAATTCTAATTCTATCTCCGAGCAACCTGAGAAAGAAGAATTCTTTTGACTACTTTTTGCTTCCTGATAGCTAGTCAATCTTCTATCCATATATATTGAATGACCGACTGTATTGGCACATTTACTGAGGTCGGTGAAAAGCTTTGTTTACAGGCAGTGCAAACAGATCATAGTAAGCAAGTATTTACAGATCAAAAAAACTTAGAGGCATACAGTTACATTGCACAGGGCGTGTGCTAGGCAAGATCGGCGTTAGCAACATCAGTTTTATTTGAGGCTAGAGAGTACATTCATCAGTCTAATAACTGCTGGGAAGAAGCTGTTCCTGAATATGTTCAGGCTTCTGTATCCTTTACCTGATGGAAGAGGTTGTAGGAAATAATTACCGGGTGCTTTGGGTCTTTGATTTTGGCAGCCTTTATGTGGCAGCGAGTTGTGTAAATGGAGTCCATAGATGGAAGGTTTGTTTTTGTGATGGCCTGGGCTATGCACATCACCTTCTGCAGTTTCTTGTGGTTCTGGGCAGAGTTGTTGCCATACCAGGCTGTTATGCACCCAGTCAGTAAGCTTTCAATGGTACATCTGTAGAGATTGCTGAGGGTCCTTTTGGGGATGTCAAATTTCCTGAGTTGCCTGAGGAAGCAGAGGGATTATGGTGCTGCCTTGACCATCGCATCGACCTGGGAAGTCCAGGATAGGTTCAGTTATCATCACTCGGAGGAACTTGACGCTCCCCACCCTCAACATCAGTTTTGTTGATGTAGATGGGGGCGTATTCTCCTCCTTTCTTTCTGAAGTCAATGGTCAGTTCTTTAGCTTTGCTAACATTGGCAGAGAGGTTGTTACCATTGCACCATGTCACCAAGCCCTCTATCTCCCTTTGTATTTTGACTCGTCGTTGTTAGATATCTGTCCCACTGTGGTAGTGCTGACAGTGAACTTGTTGATAGCATTTGTTTGGATTTTGGCAACACAGGAAATTCAGTAGGGGGCTGAGGAGGCACCCTTGGGGGTGCTCCAATGTTGAGTGTTATCATGTAGGTTGGTGCAGTTACCCATCTTCATTGATTGTGCCTGTGGATCAGAAAGCTAAGGATCCAGTTGCCGAGGCAGAGGTCTTGGAGTTTGAGATCAGTCTGGAGGGGATAAGTGTTGAAAGTGGAGCTGTGGTTGATGAGTAGGAGTCTGACACAGGTGTCTTCACTTAGCAGATGTTCCAGGGATGAGTGCAAAGTCAGGGATATGGCATCTGCTGTTACGTTGTAGGCAAATTGCAGGGGATCAAAACTGGCTGGGAGACTGTAGTTGGTACGCCATGACCAACCTCAAAGTGCTTAATAATGATTGATGTTAGAGGCACTGGGCAGTAGTCATTAAGGGACATTGCATGTGCTTTCTTTAGGTATGGGATAATTGTGGTCATCTTGAAGCAGATGGCTTGTAGGAAGGAGAGGTTGAAGATATCAGTAAATGCCATTGCCAGTTGGTTCACATAGGCCCGTCCGGGCCTATTGCTTTCCTTGGGTTGACTTCCATAAAGACCGATTTGTCGTCTGCAGTGGGGATTGAGGGAACAGATGTGTCCGGAGCTGCTGGGGCAGGGGTCACCCTGCCACAGGCATTCTGCTCAAACGGAGCATCGAAAGCATTGTGCGTCAGGGAGGGTTATGTCTTTGTCTGCTATCTTGCTCTGCTTCATTTTATATCCCACAATGTTATTTATTTCTTGCCATAAGCAGCGGGTGTCAGTTTGCTAGGTTTGGGCTTTAACTTGTTTGGGTTTGGGTAATACTTCTTGGCATCTCTGGCTTTGCAGATGTTATATCTGGACTTTGTATTAGTCTGGGTCATCTGAATTTGAATGCTGCACATCTGGCCTTCAGTAGGGAGTGGATTTCCTAGTTCATCCAAGGTTTACGTTTGGGGGACACTCATTGACTTTTTTGGTATGCAGTCCTCCACGCATTTGCTAATTAAGTCTGTGGTGATGGCGTACTTGGCTAGGTTTTCTGCTGAGTACTTGAACATGGTCCAGTCCACCAATTCTAAGCAGTTCTGAAGATAGTTTTCCGCTGGTTCAGACTGGCATTGTGCTTCCTTTTGTGAAGGGTCCTTGCATTTTAGCTTCTGCTTGTAAGCTGGGAGGAGGAACACAGCACTGTGATTCGATTCTCCGAAGTGTGGGCAAGGGATGGATCGGTTGGCGTCTTTGGTTGTGTAGCAGTGGTCCAGAATGTTCGGTCCTCCAGTGGGGCAGGAGATGTTTTGATTGTACTTTGGCAGTACCACATTGAGGTTGACTTGATTGAAGTTGTCAGTCACAATGAATAGGGCCCTCAGGAATTTTGACTTGAGTGCCTGTGGCAGTGTAAATCACTTTTAGGGAATTCTTCACATCTGCTTGGGATGGTATGTAGACTCGTCAGGATGACAGAGGTGAACTCATGGTAGATCATTGCGGCAACATTTTACTGAAAGGTATTCTAAATCTGGGGAGCAATGGCTTGCCAGGGTCGGTACATTCCAAATACCAGGAAGAGTTGATCAGGAAGCATACCCCATTTACTACATTTTCGCCCTAGTACTTTTATTTTCCACAATAATCTTTTGTGACATTTCATGAAATGTTGTTAGATCTCATAGTTTTCAGTGAGGGTCTGAGTCCAGTGTTAGGTTCAGGCGATCTTTTAATTGCAATTTACAGCTTCAGATCTTCAGAGCAAAAAGGATCACAAAAAGCTTTGAAAGATCTTAACTTATAAGTAAAGCCCGCAACACCCCACCCCATGTCTATAGGTCAGTGATGTTGAGTTATCCTCTTGTCCTGGCATAGCATCTTATACAATTAAAGCTTGCCTCTCACTTGCTGTCATGTACACAGTTTAACTGTTGTTAGTCCTTAACCCAAGGGGAATATTCCCGCATTCAGCAATTTCAATGTATTTCCAATTAAGCTAATTCCATCACTGAAAAAGAGATGGACCAGCTTGTGACCAACCCCAGTCGTTCATGATGTTTCTCAGACGCACTCATCTCCTTGTAATGACATGGGGTCTGCTTTCACTGACACTGGTTTGAATCTTCCTCCTAATGTTTTCTATATAGGTGGATCTATAATTACTTAAGAATCTATATCAATGATTATCTGAAGAACCTTAACTAAAACCTGCTATTAGTATTGAAACTGATTGAGTAATTCGAGAGATTCACTAATTAAATGTTTTAACTATGTCTTGTCCATAAATGACTGCAGCTGCGTATTCTGTCTCAGTTCAGTCAGCTTAAGATGTTTTGTCACCATGCTAGGTAACATCAGTGAGCTTCCGAAGAAGCATTGGTGCTCTGTCCCATTTGCTATTTCTGTGTCTTTGTCTGTTGTGGGTGATGTCGGAAGTGATATCACCCACCACAACAGACCAAGACACACACATAGCAAGTGAGACACAACACCAGTGCTTCATCGGAGGCTCAGTGATATTATCTAGCACGATGTCAAAACGTGTCAGAACAAATCTACCAGCTCAGTGAGCAAACTTACAACCTGATGTAGGGAACCTGTTCAAATGACCAAACAAATCAACTATTTTAGGAACCACTTCTTTTTAGACCCAAGGGTAAAGTTCATGATGACCTGTGCACTTGTCAGGTCACTTCTCCAACAAATTACTCAGTATCATTTCTCTCCTGATTTGTTATATTTCTGAGCGCATTCCTTCCTTTCATTTCCTGATAAGCCAGAGATGATAAAGAGATTATGATCTTTAGTGTACTGCTTAATTTGGTGTCAGGCTCCTTATATTGACTATGCAGGACTACCTCCTTTGTCTTGCCTGTGTTATTGGTACCTATATGGATCGTGAAATTGGATCCGCCCTCCCCACCAAATATCTTATTAACTCTGATTAGATTTTTTTAAAATCAGCCGTGGAATGTGAACATTGCTGGCTAGTCAGCATTTATTGTCCATCCCTAGTTGCTCTTCAAAGGTAGTGATGAGCTGATGCCTTGAACTGTTGCAGTCCGTGTGTTGTATGTTGACACAGATATCCCTGGGTAAAGAGAATTCCAGGATTTTGACCCAGTGACAGTGAAACAGGTGAGTGGCTTGGAGGGGAACTTGGAGTGTTCCCATGTATCTGCTGCATTTGACCTTGCAATGGGTTTTGTAGGTGTGCTAAAGGATATTTGATGAATTTCTGCAGTGCATCATGTAGATCTCACACATTGCAATAACCAAATGTTAGTGGTGGAGGGAGCGGTTTACTTGTGGATGTGCTGTTAATCAGGTGGGCTGCTTTGTCCTGGATGGTGTCAACTTCTCATGTTATTGAAGCTACACCAATCCAGGCAACTGGGGAGTATTGTCACGCACCCGACTTGTACCTTGTCGATTGTGGACAGGCTTTCGGGAGTCAGGAAGTAAGTTACTCGCTGAAGTATTCTGAGCCTCTGACCTGCTTTCGTGGCCACTCTATTTATATGGTGTGTTGAGTTGAGATTTCAGTCCAGACCTGGATATTGTCCCGATCTTGGTACTGTCCCGATCTTGGTACTGTCCCGATCTTGATGCATTTGAACGTGGACTGCTTCAATATCTGAGGAGTCACGAATGCTGCTCAACATTGCGCAATCATTGGTGAATGTGCCCACTGATCTTATGATGGAAGGATGGTCATTGATGATGCAGCTGAAGATGGTTGGGGCCAGGGCGCTACCCTGAGCACCTTCTGCAGAGATGTCCTGGAGCTGAGTCTACTGACCTTTGACAACAAAAATAATCACCTTCCTATGTGCCAGGTATGACTGCAACCAACAGAGTTTGCTGCCTGATTCCCGTTGATTTCAGTTTTGATAAGGGTTCTTGATGCCACAGTCTGTTGAATACAGCCTTGACGCCAAGGCTGTCATTTCACCTTTCCTCTGGAATTCATGTGCCCATATTTGAACCAAATCTGTGATGTAGTCAGGAATTGAGTGCCCTTATGGAATCCCCAAAGCGTGTGTCACTGAACAGGTTATTTCTGAGCACATACAGTTTGATACCTGCTTGATGACCTCTTCCATCACTTTATTGATGATTGAGAGTAGGCTGATGGGTTAGTAACTGGCTGAGTTGGATTTGTTTGCTGTTCTTGTACAGGTCATATCTGGGCAATTTTCCACATTGTCAGGTAGATGCCAGTGTTGTAACTGCATTGGGGCAACTTCACTTGAGGAGTGGCAAGTTCTCTAGTAAAAGTCTTGAGTACTCTTGCTGAAATGTTGTCAGGGCCCATAGTCTTTACAGTGTCCAGGGACTCCAACCATTTCTTGACATCACTGGAGTGAATCAAATTGGTTGAAAACTAGTATCTGTGGTGCAGGGAACCACTGGTGGAGGCCAAGATAAATCATCCACTTGGCACTTGTGGCTGAAGATTGCTGTGAATGCTTTGGCCTCATCTTGTTGCATTGCTGAGTAGGGTTCCTCTGTCATGGAGAATAGGGACATTTTTAGAGCCGCCGCCTCCAGTGAATTGATTAATTGTTCACTGCCATTCAAGCTGGATTTGGTAGGACTACACAGTTTAGATCTGAGCCAATAGTTTTGGGATCATTTATTGTTTGATGCTTATGCTGTTGGCATGCAAGTGGTCCTGTTTTAGCTTCACCACCTCATTTTTAGATAAGACTGGCTTGCTCCTGGCATCCCCTCATGCACTCCATTGAATCAAATTAGATGTCCTGGCTTACTGGAATGTTTGAGTGGAGAATATGGCGAATTTTGAAGTTGTAAATTGTGTTGGAATACAATTCTAAAGATGTTATGAACCTTGGCACCAGGCAGGCAATACTGCCAGCTTGATTCAGGCTCTTATGCAGTAGAAAACCATGTCAGTCTCACTGACAACCACCTGATGAAGGAGTGACGCTCCGTAAGCTAGTGCTTCCAATTAAACCTGTTGGACTATAACCTGGTGTTGTGACTTTTAACTTTGTACACCCCTGTCCAACACCGGCATCTCCAAATCATATTGATCTCAACTACCACCATTGTTCATTTTTGCTACCCCATCCTCAAGAATGGCTTCCTTTAGCATGGTCTCATGGTCTATTGTCTCATCTTTCCTGCTGCTTCCATTCACACTCTGAAAAGCTAGAAGAATTGCACATCTGTGGGACAGTTATAAAGCCTAAAACTCCTGCCCTGTGGGTCCCTTTATCTGTCTCACCCAGGTATGAAGCGGAGGTGACCATCTCCTGGTAAAAGAAATCATGAAAAAATTGCCCCTCCTTGATGCATTGCTGTTGTTCAGCCCTTTAGTTCATGAGCCTTGAGTTGAAACTGCTCAAATTTCAAACACAATTGTGTTAGCCCTGGATCTCACTGGCATCGAGGAGCTATCAAATGTTGCAAATCTGATATATGACCTGTAGTTCCATCTTTAATGTGTTCAAAGTTACTACTTAAACTTTTAATTACAATAAATGTTTTTGTATATTTTGTTAACCATGCATGCAGTTGTTATTCCGAAGGTACAGAATAAAGCTGTCATTTAGCAAGTACACATCTGGCAGATTAAGAGGCATTTCATGGATGCTGAAAAAGTTAGAAAAGTCAATATCAAAAAGCAAATGAGCACCTCGTTCTCTTCCTTCTAACCCCTTAATCATCCACTTTGCAGCGCTCTCTTTGTAAGTTGCACTAGGATGCTAAGTCACACAAAGTCAACTAGTTTTGTTTCTAACACAAACAGTCTAGCTGATTCTTTAGAGGTACCAGTTTCAGCTGCTGTTTTCATTAGTTAAATCCAGCTGCTCTTCCACTGGAGATCATCTTGAGATTTTGCTTAAAGCTGGCAAGTTTAAAATTTAAACAGTGAGAGCTTGTGTGTGGTTAAAATATGGAGTGAACATTTGTATCTGTCATTACCAATGCAGAAGATCCTGCCCCAGTCTCCTTGAAAGAGAAATCAGGTAAGTTAGACAAATGCAAAAATGAGTTGAGAAGCTACTAGAAAATTTGTGTACTTCAACTGATGTCACCAGGAACATGTAGAATGTGATACCCAAGAAGAGGGTTTGCTCTTCTTGCACTCTTCTTGCACTTGCGGGTTTGCAAATTCTTTTCCCACTCAGCATAAAATTTGCTCAATTCTTCTCTCACGAGCAGCAGCTTCATTTTTGAAGTTTTAATTTGCATTCCAGTGCTGCTTGTAGCTCCAAGATGTCAGCATTAATTACAGTTGAGTAATTTAGTTTTTAAAGCACTGTCTTCCTTTGCACCTCTATCAACTTTCATTGCTCTTTCTACATTCTACTTTAATACCTACAACAATTAGTCCACCTGTGTGATTAATTCTGATGACTTGAATTAATTTTGAACAGTTTGGCACCTCTTAAGTCAGACTTTATTTTTAAATCATCAGATCAATTGTTTGTCCAATTCCTTGATTCTTTTTAATGCATTCTTGACTGACTTCACTGACCTTTATCATAAATTATATTATTCCTTAATTAACTTGGGGCCATTTTAGTCCTGTAGAATGATAAATTAAAATAAGGAGTTGTGGGTGAGACTTCTGACCAGATTTGAGAAAGCATTGTATCTCCCATGCCATATGATAGCACAAAACCCAAGGTTTCCCACACAAGTCCATCAGAAGTCTGTTTTAGTCCAAGTTACTGCACCTTGTTGAATTCTGGTTTTATATAAGAACTCTATATACCACCAGTGTGGGGTGTGTCAGAAGTAGTACCTTCGACTGAACAATTGCCTCTGTTCTTCATCACTAAATGGATAACTACACATAGCACTTGACATTCTCTCAGCTCTCACCTGTAGTTCCACATGCGCACTGCAACAGTCAATTTCCAGTAATTGTTTTGATTCACAGGTCAAACCAGCAAAGATAGCACGTGGGTTGGTGTCCACATACTAAGAAAAATGTTATTCTGCATCCACCCTTTTAGCACACAAAATAGCTGTCTTGGATGGATGCAGCAAAGGAAACCATACTCCTTTAATGCAACAAAGCAATAAACTTCCTCGATGTGGACAGAGTATATGCTGCAGGTCATCTACTGCCGATGACTCTATTTTCAGTTTTGTTAATCCAGTAGGGACAGTGGTTAGCAATGCTGCCTCACAACTTCAGGGACCTGGGTTCAGTTACCGCCTCGGGTGACTGTCTGTGAGGAGTTTGCACATTCTCCCAGTGTCTGCTCCGGTTTCCTCTGACAATCCAAAGGTTTGCAGGTTAAGGTGAATTGGCCATGCTTAATTGCCCATAGTGTTAGGTGCATTAGTCAGGGGTAAATATAGAATAGGGAAATGGGTCTGGATGGGTTACTCTTCAGAGGGTTGGTGTGGACTTGTTGGACCAAATGGCCTGTTTCCATTCTGTAGGAAAACTAATCTAAAAATGTGGAAGATTGAGTTATGAAGAGAGGCTGAATAGGCTGAGGTTTTATTTCGAGCAGCGAAGGTTATGGGGAGACCTCATGGAGTGGCATGGACAGGGTAGATAAGAATCAGCTGTTTTCCATGTTTGAAGGATCAGTAATGAGGGAGCATACCCTTGAGGTAAAGGGCAGGAGATTTAGAGATTTGATGAAACATTTGTTCACCCACAGTGAAAGTTTTCTCAACCCTCTGGTTGTAGGAATCTCTATTGCACTGCCTGGAAGGGTAGCAGAGAAGGGAAACCTCTAAAATTTTAAAAAGTACATGGATAAACACTTGCAATGTCAAAACAATCAGGACTATGGATCAAGTGCTGAAAAGTGGGTTAGTGTAATAGAGATTAGTGCTGACACGCCCTTCTTGGGCCAAAGGGCCTTTTCTCAATTGTGGGACTCTGACCCTGAAGTATTGACAACCTTGTGGGAATTGAACGTGAAAAAAATTACTTTTATTTCAAAAAACTTTCACACTACTTAGAGAGATTTTTTTATATGTCAGGTCCTTGGCATTAGAATTTATTTTCTTATGTTGGAGGAAGCAGCTGTAACATTAAGGCAGTTTGCTGAAGGTTTAGTCAATTGATTCTTAGGATAAGGGGGCTGTCTTATGAGGAAAGGTTGGACAGATATAGTCTGTAATAATTGGAGATGGATTCATTAGAAAAATGAGAGTTGATCTTCTTGAATTAGACACAATCTTAAGGAATTTGGAAATCAAAAAACCATGCTACATAGCAGCAAAATTAGGACAATCAGCCCATCAAGTCTGCTCTGCCTTTGGTTTGTGGTTGATGCGTTTCTCAATCCTGTAACCCTCCTTGTTTTAATTCACTTGTGGAATGTGGGCATCACTAACAGCCTGACCCGAGCTGCCCTTGAACTGATTGGCTTGCTCGGCCACTTCAGAGGGCAGTTGAGAGTCAACCACATTGCTGTGGATCTGGAGTCAAATGGAGGCCAGACCAGGTGAGCACATCAGTGAGCCAGATGGGTTTTTCCTGACAATTGGTAATGGTTTCACAGACATAAGTAGATTGTTAATTCCAGATTTGTTTTCTTAAATCTGCAGAATTGCGCCATCTGCTGAAATGGGATTCTATCCCGGGTCCTCGATTTAGTTGAGTTTGTGAATTAATAGTCTACTATAACACGATTGCCTCCCCTGCTCTGCTATTAATCACAATCATGGCTGATCATCAACTCAATAGCCTAATCCTGCTTTTTCCCCATAACCTTTTGAGCCCATTTGCCCCAAGTACTATATCAAGCCGCCTCTAGAATACATTCAATGTTTTAACATCAACTGCTTCCTGTGGTAATGATTTAGCCAGTAATACTAACATAAAAGAATAATGGAAAAGTTTTGAGAGACTGAAAGAAAAGACAAAAGGCATTAACAATCCTTAATTCTAACCATGGTATGCAAATTTCTCTATCCTATATCTAGCTTGCTTTGGATAGAATTGCGCTGTACACAACACAGTAGGTCACTCAGTCCATGTTGGTCAAATCATGGAACATTTTTTCCAGTTTGCTCCTTTCCACTTTTTTTTCAATAGTACTAATTTTCTCTTTCCACACGTGGGTACTATTTCTTAATTTTGCAAATTCATTATTTGGGGTGGCACGGTGACTCAGTGGTTAGCACTGCTGCCTCACAACGCCAGGGTCCCTGGTTCAATTCCAGCCTCTGGCAACTGTGTATGGAGTTTGCACATTCTCCCTGTGTCTGCGTGGGTTTCCTCCGGGGCTCCGGTTTCCTCCCACAGTCCAAAGATGTGTAGGTCAGGTGAATTGGCCATGCTAAATTGCTCATAGTGTTAGGTGCATTCGTTAGAGGGAAAGGCGTTTAGGTGGGTTACTCTTTGGAGGGTCACTGTGGACTGGTTGGGCCAAAGGGCCAGTTTCCACACTGTGGGGAATCCAATAAATTATTGTGGATATCAGTTCTGATGGTTTTAGATAATTCTGGCAAGTTTGAGTTGGTACAAGATGCTGAACTGGGAATGTTTTTGCTTGGGTGGTCCTAAATGGTGGAGTGTGCTAGTCTAGCTTGCTGCTAGTAGGCTAAAAGTAGGACCTGAATTTGCTTAGTGTTTTTCTTTTCATATTTTTAAAAAATTTAAATCACAACAGAAGATACACACCATCTTGGGATAAAGAGCAATAGTATTGTATTGATATAAAGAAATAATTTGCATCTATGTGGCCAGAAGTTCCAAATGATTTCTAAAGTTCAACACTTGTTTAATTATGATCAGGGTAGTCCATTTATGCACAGAAACATTCCTCAAACAGTAGTGAAATAAAATATACTTTTATCTTTGATGGCTGAGGAAGAAATATTGGTTAGGAAACTAGGAAGAATTGACTGTTCTGCTTTTGGATATTATAGAGATCCTTTCCATCCACTTGATAAGGTAGACATAGCAATGGTTTAACCCTCAGAAAAGAATGTGCCTCGGACGATATAAAGCTTCCTCGGTAATGTGCAATTCACTGGATTGAACCCCTAAGCTTTTGACTTTGTTGAACGTAGTATAGCAAAGCTAAGGTAATGTGGTTTGCTTTTATAAATCAAGCCACATTTCTATTTTTAAAGAAGTGTTATGAATTAGTATGACCATTTATAGATATTTTCCTTCAATGAGTTAGTGTTTCATAGCAGTTTGACTGAGCATTTAGAGTCATAAATTCTTTATTTGCTTTTTATATTGAGGGATTGAGGTAAAATCATCCCTTAAATCACTTCATTAATGTGTTGAAATTTTCCTTTTATGCAGCAGTGCTTTATTAGAAAGGCAGAGTACATTCTGTGCTTTTTCTATCTGACCAGGTTGGCTCCATGTGATTTTGTGTGTGCATGACTACTGCAAAACAATATGTCTACAATGAGTTTGCCCCACACTCCCAATTTATGAACTCTAGACCTTGCTTCAGACTGCGGAGAAGAGAGTGACTACAGAGTTGGAGAGGAGATCAAGATGAGACGAAAGTAGAGTTGGACTAGGTACAGACATAAAGATCTCAAGAAAAATTAGATATTTGTTGCAAATTTGAGGTTTAAGTTTAAGTTCGTTTTATTTAGAGAATTTATATTTTTCCAAAATTACTGATTTATTTTCTGGTTCATATTTATGTAAAAATTGATTACTAGTGTATTGTCACTGTTTGAAGTAATTTATTTTCAACAAATAGAACTCCACTTAAGAATCAAAAGAACTGCAGATGCTGTAAATCTGAAACAAAAACAGAGGTTGCTGGAAAAGGTCTGGCAGCTTCTGCGAAGAGGAATCGATTAATGCTTCAGGTCCAGTGAGCTTTTCCAGCAGCTGTTTTGTTTTTGTCTCAGTAGTTACCAAACAGCTTGTTGAAATTATTGACTTGAAAGGGAAAAAACGAAAAGCATTGGTCAATTACTACATTTGGAGAAGCTCAGCACTTCTTAAGCAAATAATAATGTGAAAACATTTTCGTAGTCATAACAAACTGCTCAGTTACATTGATTTGAAGATGATCTACATCAGTTAGCCTGGTCTAATAATATTTTTACATGGGTATATTAAAAATAATGTATGTTTTTAGTATACAATTAGGATTCATACATCCCTAAAATGTTTGAAGATATTGCAAAGTTGATGACCTCCTGCATGTACACAGTCCAGTTATGAAACAGGCATAAAAAGTTTGTTCACAGAAAAGAAATAAAAATCCATTGTATGTATTGATTTTGAGCTAGTAATATAGCATTACAAATCATTGGAGCATTTAAAATTTGGTGTTAAAATTAATAATAAAGAATAGGTGAGAGTTTGAATGACACACATCTTCAAATTGTGCATGAGATCAGAGAGCGTTGGATCTACCATCGTTTTCAAAAGGATGAGTAAGCTAAGTAATGTGTAGTTAGGTTATGTTCCCTGTAAGTTCTCATTAGACTTGCAGCTTCTCTTTCAATCAAGACTAACAATGAAGTCTTAGTGCAACTGTACAGGACTTTGGTCAGACCACATTTGTAGTATTTGTATGTTTTTTTTTCCTCCTTAGCTATGAAAGTATATACCTGCCACTGAGGGAGTGTAGCAAAAGTTCACTGGCCTGATTCTGGGGATGGCAGGATTATTGTGAGGAGGTATTGTGTCAACTTGACCTGTACGAATAAAAACATAATAACGGTAGAAAAAGGAGTTACAACATAATTGAAATATGTAACATTTTTAAAGAGCTGGACAAAGTGGACACAGGGATAATGTTTCCACTCTGCAGGCTTGTCCAGACTAAAGGGTCATGATCTCGGGATATTGGTATGCCATTTTGGAAGAAGATGGCACATTTCTTCACTAAAGGTGGTGAACCTGTGGCATTTTCCATATAAGGCTGTAGAGGCGAGGAACTAAATATAATGTGTGAAGAAGTAGGTTTCTTTGGGCTTAATGGGTATGGGAAGAGAATGGGAGCGTGCGTTGAGATAGGACATCAATAGTGAGTATGTTGAATGGCAGAGCAGACTTGGTGGGCTGAATGGCTGGCTCCAATTTTCTGTGCTTAGATATTTCAAAATGCTTGAGCATCCATCGTTTATTTCTTACTGTTCTCCATGTGGCTACTAAACTGATACATTGTTACTCGATACATGAGTATAAATGTACAGTTGCTACAGTCCTACTGGACTGTAGGGCTGCGCTGTCATTAGAGAGGGAGCAATAACTAATGAATTAACCTCAAGTGAGAGGAAAGGTTGAGAAGGTTCATGGTAACCTCAATGTGGGAATTAAACTGATGCTGTTGGCATCACCGATCAGCCATCCAGCCAACTGAATTAGTGCAACGCCAGGTACCCCAGGATATACAATCACGTAACAATTAGATCATAGTTCGTTTCAAAAAATTACAGATCCTATGGATGGCTTAAGTTACTTTGTAAGAAATCTGTATCGGGATTAGCTAATACAGGTTGTTAAAGGCAAGGTGAGCGTTTGAAATTTTATGTTGATTCTTTTACAGAAGTGGCTGATTCTTTTATTTAAGGAAATCTAGTAGTGTATGTCGATTTTATAGTATTAACTTAATATACAGAATTAATACATTTATAATTATATATCTACACAGCTGGTTTCTCCAAGCGATATATAGGAAAGAGGAAATGTAGTTACTTGGTTGAACATTGGGCAAATGGGAAACTTTGGCCTGCTGCTGTTCTGATATTCCAATCAGCCCATGAACTTAATCTCCTATCTATAATTCATCTGTATCACCATCCCATCCATGTTCCTAAGGATCTTGAAATTCTTAATACCCTTATGTCATAACAACCTCTCAATCTCAATGTTCAGACCTTTATTTTAGCTTCAGTTACATTTTGGGTGACAGTTTGGATGAATAAGTATTGCTGAAATCAGAAAAGGTTTGGAAGTGATTTGATTTTTGTATTTGTAGAATGGAATTCATAATCTGATCAGCAATTACCTTATTAAATGATGGAGCAGGCTCTAGGGGCTAAATGGTTCCCCCTATTCATTAATCATGTGTTTTGTGATAACACAACTTTGGATATTGTAACTAGTGATCAATGTGGGTTAGTGCGGTTGACAGATGGTAGGTATGGCTCTAACTGGGAGACAGTGAGGACTGCAGGTGCTAGAGAAGTCAGAGTCAATTATGTGTGGAACTGGAAAAAGCAGCAGGTCAGGCAGCATCTGAGCAGGAGAGTCAACGTTTCGGGCATTAGCCTTCACCAGGACTAGGGAGAGGAATGGGGCTGAGAAATAAATTGGGCAGGTGGGGCTAGGGAAATGTAGGTGGGATGGCAATAGGTCGGTGGGAGGGAAGATGGAAATGTAGGGCAGAGCAGAGTCATTTGCTGCATCTCTTGCTCTTGATGTGGTCTCCCCTGCAGAGGAGAGACCAAACGCAAACTCACGGAACATTTCTGGTCCATGGGCACCAACCAACCTCACGTTCCTGTGACCATCCATTTCAAGTCATTTTCTCCAATCCAACCCCCTGCCTCCTGGCCGACATGTACATTCTGGGCCACTGCTCCCCCACCCCATCCCAGATCCACCCCTCTGACTTGGCTCTGCCCTGTTGGCCATCTATCCATCTTCCTCCTGACATGTCCACTCCACATTTCCTACCAACCTATCACCATCATCTCCCACTTTTGCCCACCAATCGCAATAACCTACCTTTCCCCTAGCCCCACCCTTCTTCCCCCTATTTATTTCTCAGCCCCCCCCCTTCCCCTCCCCGGCCCTGATGAAGGGCTATGCCTGAAAAATTGACTGTCTTGCTCCTCAGATGCTGCTACTTGCAGTGCTTTTTCCAGTGCCACATTTGATCGTATAATTGAGTTTTGTAGAAACATAGAAAACATACAAACAGCAAATAAGTGAAGGAGGTTATGCATGTTTTTGAGCCTGCTCCACCATTCTGTTGCTTTTCATTTCTCCCCAAGCTATTAAATCCCTTTTGCCTTAAGAACAATGTGTAACTCCCTCTTAGAATAACATTTCAGACACTCATCACTTCCTTGATGAAAATGTTTTTCCTCTGATCCCCTCTAAACCTCCTGCCTTTTTATTTTAAGTGTGCCCCCTGTCCCTTGTACATGACCCTTTTGACTACGAGGCACACCATATGCATCCCCTCATCATCTCGTGCACTTCAATCAGGTCCACCCCTGAACCTTCTCTGCTGTAAAGAAAACAACCTAAGCTTATCCAGTTTCTGTTCATAAGTAAAACACTAGCACAGGGAGCATTCTGATAAATTGCCTCTGCAGCCCTCCAGTGCAATTACATCCTTCCAATAATGTGATGACTAGAATTACAAGCAGTACTTCAACTGTGGCCTAACTAAAGCTCTGTACAGTTCTGATATGACCTCTCTGCTTTATAGTCTGTGCACTTTTGTGCATTGTTCTGAAGAGTGCAAGATGAAAAGCTTCAATAATTTTTTTTCGCAATTTTTTTAGGGCAAGGAATGAATATAAGCCATAATTATTGGACAAATAGTGTTCCCATATTTGTAGAAAACAATAACTTTTTATAGAGACATTGAAATTTGCACCTGTTCACTGAAAAATTTCATGTTTTAAATCTTGACTGTATCAAATAATTAAAACATTTGACTAACATCAATTTACACTTGTTGGTAATTTATACTTTTAAACTCTAGAAATAAATGGTTGACCCTCCACAGAAATGGATTTCTGTCAGCAGTCAGTTCACAGCTTTCCATTTGAGTTGCTTCCCTTTTTTTCCCTAGCCAAATAACTGAATCCTAGAACTTTTGTCATAGTCCTAGTATAGATTTAGCTCTAGCTTCAACCTCATGCAGTCTTCAAATTCCCTTTAACTCTTCATCAGCGTAATCTTCAGTCTGAGTGAAAGCTGCCATCCTTATGCTGTATTGTGAATTTATGAAAAGTCATAAATTTCTCTGTCTAAGGTGCAGGACTGGCTGGTTCTATTTCTTTTGACATAGTTCACAGAAGTGATATTTACAAGTTAATATAACACTGTTCTAGGACTTTGGGAGATTTGGGACCTATGCATCGTACAGGTCATTCTGCTATAATGCGTGTTTTATATACGCAAATTCACTGTACCACGATTGATGAACTGGGGGCACTTTTTAAAGTGCGATTTTTCTATAACACGGGGTTGCACAAGAACGCAACCATCGAGTTATAGAAGAACTACCTGTATACTCACTTACCACTGACATTTGTTTCCAAACTTGGAAAACTTTTCACCAGCCCCTCAACAATACAATTAGATCTTGTTAGTCATCTTCAGATCTTGAACTGTGAAACCACTCTGGGTTATTCTTCGAGGAGAAAGTGAGGACTGCAGATGCTGGAGATCAGAACTGAAAATGTGTTGCTGGAAAAGCGCAGCAGGTCAGGCAGCATCCAAGGAACAGGAGAATCGACGTTTCGGGCATAAGCCCTTCTTCAGGAATGAAGAAGGGCTTATGCCCGCAACGTCGATTCTCCTGTTCCTTGGATGCTGCCTGACCTGCTGCGCTTTTCCAGCAACACATTTTCACTCTGGGTTATTACAAGGCAGACTCCAACACAGGTCAAGTTACACCATTATCCATCCAAATTAAAACTAAAATCATTAATAGACTTAACAAAAACCCTAAAACATAATTTTCCTCACCCTCTCAACTGTAACAATAGTAAGCTTGACTTTCATAACCTGTAGCTTAGCTTCCAAACAGCTCTCTTACCTCCCAAGGTTTCATGATGCAGCACTGTTTTGAGATTTAGCAAGATAATTGTGAACAAACCTCAAGTTGATTCTCAGTAGTTTTCAGCGAAAGCCAATTATTGCTTTTGTGGTCTATTTTTAAAAGTTGATGCGTTTTGATTAACCTGGTTTGAGAAACATAGGGTAATAAAAGTGTTTCACCAGTCTCTCAATACAGTCAGACTCTTCCTCAGATCTTGAACAGTTAAATCGCTCTGGCTTACTGGCACAGCTGAGTTTAGCTGACTGAGCAGAAAGTGTAAATATTTCATTTTCTGGCAAAAATGTTCAGTAAGCATCCAACCCGTTATATTTAATATCTCAAAATATGGCCCTTCAATCCAGGATGGCTTGACATCATTAACGTACATGGTTGATAGGACTACTTGTCTTCTCCACAGCTAAAGCCTTACTTGAATGTATTTTTGTGATAACGCTTGATTTTTTTTCATGAACAGTCTGCTGTAATGGCTGATGTGAAATTGTAAATATATGGCAGTGTGCCAGCTTTCACATTTAATTGAAGTAGAGGAACAGTTTTACAGCAGTGAGCTGTAATTTTGCAAGGTATTTGCTGGCTAATTTCATGCAAGCATATGTAAGCAGTAACCTGCTATCAGACTGGAATGAGACACTAACTAATTTAAGAGGTAAACTTTGTGTCTATCACTTAAGTTATCCTCTTTTATTGTGCATTGTGTTTCTCGAACAATTGATCCCTCCCAATTAAACTTAAATTAGGCTATGTAACAATTTGTATGCAAATATATTTGTATGATTGAAATGTGTGCTATGTTCACTAACCAACATGTTAGCTATATTATAAATTAAATGGTTGAAATAGGTAGAATATGATTAAGTTACCATTATGTCAAGTATTAAGTCCAAATGCTGACTGCCTTGGATTTTGAAATACATTTTAAGACTGAATTGTTGCCATATGTATGGGTGAAGCTTAGAAACACCAAAGGGGCAAAAAGCAATACAGTCGGTTCTGATATAATGCGCAGGTTTGGTTCTCGTGCAATTTCACATTCTCTAAGAAAATTGCGCATTAGTCATGCTATTTAAACTAATGGGGCCCAAATCGTGTTAAAGCTAATACATGTAAGGAAGGTTCACATTCTGCAAATAACAGTCTAAATTCTTCAATCGCGTTAAACCCAATTCGCGTCGAAGAAATACGTGTTATAGCAGAACTGACTCTTTTAGGGGTTTTTAGACTCCTAAACTATAATGTAACGTTGGGAAAGGCCATAAACAGGAAATTGGAGATTGACAAAATGAAGATATAGTTGTAATCATGAGAGGCAAAAGAGATCAGTGACAACACAGTCCTGGAGAAATTCTTGTAGTGTGAACAAGATAGTCTTCTGGATCAATATGTTGAGGAACCAACAAGAGAACAAGCCATTTGAGACTGGATATTGTATAACGAGAAAGGAATAATGGGTAGTCTCGCTGTGTGAGACTCCATTCGGCAGAGTGACCATAATATGATAGAATCCTTCAATAAGGAGGAGGGTGATGTATTTGATTCTGAGACTTGGATCCCAAATCTAATGAAGGAAATTACAATGGTGTGAGGCAGAAGCTGGCTGTGATAAATTGGGGAACGTTGTTTAAAGGGAGAGGCAAAGGCAAACATTTATACATGAGCTGCGCATTGTCTTTTGAGAGAGAGGAACTGAAGGAAATTCACCTCGTTCATTGTGATGTGAGTACTCATCCTGAATAAAGAGCAACGCTGAATTTCTGATTTGCTTCCAACGACTTGTAAAAATGGACTTTGACCAATGTTGAATCCTGCAGCATAGCTTAATTGCTTCACCATAAGAAAGGTTATTTATGAAATAGGCATAAATATTCTTGCTTTCCAGGTGTAGTATCAAAAGATAGCAACTTACATGACTTTTTTGATTTGGAGGTTTGTTTTGTTGGACTGGGCTGTACAAAGTTTAAAAATCTCAACACCAGGTTTTAGTCCAACTGGTTTATTTGGAAGCACGAGCTTTTGGAGTGCTGGTCCTTCAGGTGGTTGTGGAGTATAAGATCATAAGAACAGAATTTATAGCAAATGTTTACAGTGTGATGCAACTGAAATTATATATTTCTCTTGCACGCACACGTGTGAGAGAGAGTCTATGTAGTGCAGAAAGGTCACCTGTAGTGTAACATGAACCCAAGTTCCCGGTTGAGGCCATCCAGTTGGGTACCGAACTTGGGTATCAGTCTCTGCTCAGCCACTTTGCATTGTTGCCTGTCTCAATGTCCGCCTTGGAGGATGGTCACCCGAAGGTCCACTGTTGAATGGCCCAGACCGCTGAAGTGTTCTTGTACTGGGAGGGAATAGTCCTGACTGTTAATTGTTGTGCGGTGCCCATTCATACATTGCCGTAGCCTCTGCTCAGTCTCTCCAATGTACAATACTTCAGGGCATCCTTGCCTGCAGCGTGTGAGAGAGACAATGTTGACCGAGTCATGAGTACGTGCCATGTATGTGGTGGGAGGTATCTTCCCCCCCCCCCCCCCCCCCGTGTAATGGTGGTATCTGTGTCGACACTGACACGCATTTTGTAGTGTCTGCCATGACAGGGTTGTATGGTGTTGTCCTGAAAGCTGGGCAGTTTGCTGCGAACAATGATCTGTTTGAGGGAGGCATGGGGAAGGTCTTGACGAGGTCTTGGTAGAGGCTGATAGCCAAGTTCAGTACCTATGGGGATGACCTCAACTGGGACCTTGGTTTCATGTCAGGCTACAGTTCCCACTGCACTTCTCCCTCTGTCTCCCTCACACACTCATGCAGACCCTCCTATATGCTCACACATACACACCCACAATCTCTCTCATGCACCTTCTCGCAGACTTGCATCTCTCTCTCTCTCTCTCTCTCTCTCTCTCTCTCTCTCTCTCTCTCTCTCTCTCTCTCTCTCTCTCTCTCTCAGAAATTCATACCCCCCACCCCCCCTCACACACACCCCACATAAGTTTGTGGGGTGAGCTTGTACTTGAAAAATTGTATTTTAATTTACTCAAAAACTGCATGAATCCATGTAAGATGCTATAAATTTTATGTTTTGGAAATAGAATCAGTCTGAACATTTGGGCACAGACAGCTTCACACAGGGCACCTCACTCCTTCAATGCATTATCTGATACGATATGGCACCTATTGTTAAAGTTCACTTGAGGATGTAACTTTAAAAAAGTGCAATTTACATATGAAAGAACTGAAACCAACATGGTCATTCTAAAAGAGGGGAGATTTCACAAACAATCCAGGTCTTTTTCAATATATAATTTCAGTTGCATCTCACTGTAAACCTTTGCTATAAATTCTGTGTCTTACGATCTTATACAGCACAACCACCTGATGAAGGAGCAGCGCTCTGAAAGCTTGTGTTTCCAAATAAACTAGTTGCACCATAACTTGGTGTTGTATGATTTTTAACTTTGCATGATGTTTGTACATTTATGTCCTTGATATTACTTATAACCCAATTTGATTTCATGTTGGCTTTTGGACCCATCATTAATGTTCAAGGAAGTAGGAGTTAACACTTGAAGTAGAATTTTCTGCCAAGGAACTAAATTAAAATGTTCTGCATGGGAAGTCATGGCGAATAATATCTATAACCCCTGCCATGCTAACAGTTTAACAACTGAAGCACCAAAAGTACATTGACGGGCAATGTCTGTATGTTTTATGTGAGCTTCCAGAGGGCATTTAAGAGAGTCCCCTATAAGAGATTCTTAATTAAAATTGACAGATTAATTTGGTTACAAAATTGGCTAATTGGCAGGTGACAGTTTTCTAATTGGGAGAAAGTGAGGACTGCAGATGCTGGAGATCCGAGCTGAAAAATGTGTTGCTGGAAAAGCGCAGCAGGTCAGGCAGCATCCAAGGAGCAGGAGAATCGATGCTTCAGGAAGAAGGGCTTATGCCCAAAACGTCGATTCTCCTGCTCCTTGGATGCTGCCTGACCTGCTGCGCTTTTCCAGCAACACATTTTTCAACCGTTTTCTAATTGGCAGAATGTGACTTGACTTGCAAGGATTTATGTTGGGACCTCAACTATTGACTATTTATGAATAACTTTAGAAGATGGGATGCAAAACCATATATCATTTCCTGATAACAAAAAATAGAATTGTTTGTGTAATTGGAAGCAGAAAGTTACAATAAATGTTAACCGATAAGTGAATGGAAAATCTTCACTCACCCACTGACTTTTCTCTACAAGGGCAAAAGTTGACATTGGCTTTACAGAATAATGTTTCAATACACTAGTATGAAGTACTCATCATTTAAAAATAATTGTATTGATTACTGATATAAGAACTGATAACTGAATAACTATTACACCAAGTGCCCTAACAGAATCTTGTCAGTTTTTCTCCCAGGTTTTCTTTTGCAGGCTGAGATTGACAGTGTGTGGTTTGTTGGAACCTTGAAGTTTTAGAGTACCTGTCTTCAGTGACTGTAATGTGTAAATTCCATCATCCAATAGTGAACATCACCATGATGTTAAACCATTGAGGTAATATGACAGAGTCGAGTGCGTGTTGCTGGGAAAGCAAGGAGCAGGAGAATTGACGTCTTGGGCATAGGCCATCATCAGGAATTTTCTGATGAAGGGCTTATGCCCAAAACGTTAATTCTCCTCCTCGGATGCTGCCTGACCTGCTAAGCTTTTCCAGCAACACACTCTCAACTCTGATCTCCAGCATCTGCACTCCTCACTTTCTCCTAGTAACATGGCTGAGCCCAGTCCCCATTTGATATCTATGCAGGTACAGTTTCAAACAAGGCTGTGTTGCAGAGAGGTCAGGACCCTTGATTGATTTTTCATTGCCACAATACAGTAACATCATACTCTTGATACCCAGTCTTTCCATATGATAGATTCACTCTCAGAATGAAACATTGCATAAATAACCTGACTCAACTCTCTTTGTCAGTATTTCTTATATCAAATTATGATTGTCAGTTCCATCGTCATGTGTGAGCTAAACTTTGTTATAATCCCCGTCAAGATAATATCTTTCAAAAGAGAAATTTATTTTTCCAGTGATTGTAAAGAAGAGGAATGGTTGGGATGAGGACTCAGAGACAGACATGCAGACACAGAGCTAGATTCAACCAAACTGCTGGGAAGTTTCTTCCTTTATTACAGAGAATCTAGTTAGATGTTTATCGAGTTTCTGGTGAGTGCTTAAGGTCTTCTGTATACCTTACAGTATACAAATTGGTGGTAAAGTTAATAAAATATAGAAAAGATAACAAGATGCAGTGAATTATATAATAAGAACCAGCACAAGGTTGGGAACATTTAAATCTGGGCAAGAGTGCAATCTTGTTCCATTAACATCAGTCACTAGTTTAAACTATCAGAAATCTCTCTTTTGTCTGTGGTCCTCTGTGTTTAGAGTATTTGCACGTTTTAGAATTAGAATTTGATTTTATTGTCACTTACTCAAGTATAGGAATACAGTGAAATGTGTACAAAGAAATCAAGAGACTGATACTTCACTTATAATTTCAATAATTTTCATGAGTTTTGTTTTAATTTTGGCATAAATTGTTTAAGATGAAACATAGAATTTCCTTACCTTTGTAGAAATTTTCGTGGCATACTTCAGCAGCAAATCCCCAGAACCTGATGGGCTGCACGGTGGCACAGTGGTTAGCACTACTGCCTCACAGCGCCAGAGACCTGGGTTCATTTCCCGCCTCAGGCGACTGACTATGTGGAGTTTGCACGTTCTCCCTGTGTCTGCGTGGGTTTCCTCCGGGTGCTCCGGTTTCCTCCCACAGTCCAAAAATGTGCAGGGTCAGGTGAATTGACCATACTAAATTGCCCGTAGTGTTAGGTAAGGGGTAAATGTAGGGGTATTGGCGGGTTTCACTTCCGCGGGTCGGTGTGGACTTGTTGGGCCGAAGGGCCTGTTTCCACACTGTAATGTAATCTAATCTAATCTAATCTCTCAGGGCACAAAAGTGTGCCACAGCGCATTGGCTGAAAACCACTGGTTTAGATTACCTTAGAGTATAAAGGAAGTACGCGTATACTTAAGATAGAAATGAGGCAGGCAAAAAGGGAACGTGAGATAGATTTGGCAGATAGAATTAAGGAGAATCCAAAGAGTTTTTACAAATATATTAAGGACAAAAGGGTAACTAGGGAGAGAATACGGCCCCTCATAGATCAGCAAGACGGCCTTTGTGTGGAGCCGCAGAACATGGGGGAGATAATAAATGAATATTTTGCATCTGTATTTACTATGGAAAAGGATATGGAAGATATAGACTGTAGGGAAGTAGATGGTGACATCTTGCAAGATGGCCACATTTCAGAGGAGGAAGTGCTGGATGTCTTGAAATGGATAAAAGTGGATAAATCCCCAGAACCTGATCAGGTGTACCCTAGAACAGTGGGAAGCTAGAGAAGTGATTGCTGGGCCTTTTGCTGAGATATTTGTATCATCGATAGTCACAGGTGAGATGCCCGAAGACTGGAGGTTGGCTAACATGGTGCCATTGTTTAAGAAGGGTGGTAAGGACAAGCTAGGGAACTATAGACAGTGAGCTTGACGTTGGTGATGGGCAAGTTTGTGGAGGGAATCCTGAGGGACAGGATGTACATGTATTTGGAAAGGCAAGGACTGATTCGGTGTAGTCAACATGGCTTTGTGCGTGGGAAATAATGTCTCTCAAACTTGATTGAGTTTTTTGAAGAAGTAACAAGGAGGATTGATGAGGGCAGAGCGGTAGATGTGATCTATATTGTCATCAGTAAGGCGTTCGACAAGGTTCCCCATGGGAGACTGATTAGCAAGGTTAGATCTCATGGAATACAGGGAGAACTAGCCATTGGATACAGAACTGGCTCAAAGGTAGAAGACAGAGGGTGGTGGTGGAGGTTTGTTTTTCAGACTGGAGGCCTGTGACCAGTGGATTGCCACAAGGATCAGTGCTGGGTCTTCTACTTTTGTCATTTACATAAATGATTTAGATGTGAGCATAAGAGGTACAGTTAGGAAGTTTGTAGATGACACCAAAATTGGAGGTGTAATGGACAGTGAAGAAGGTTACCTCAGATTATAACAGGATCTTGATCAGATGGGCCAATGGGCTGAGAAGTGGCAGATGGAGTTTAACTCTGATAAATGCAAGGTGTTGCATTTGGGAAAGCAAATCTTAGCAGGACTTACACACTTAATGGTGAGGTCCAAGGGAGTGTTGCTGAACAAAGAGACCTTGGAGTGCAGGTTCATAGCTCCTTGAAAGTGGAGTCGCAGGAAGATAGGATAGTGAAGCAGGCGTTTGGAATGCTTTCCTTTATTGGTCAGAGTATTGAATACAGGAGTTGGGAGGTCATGTTGCAGCTGTTCAGGACATTGGTTAGGCCACTGTTGGAATATTGCGTGCAATTCGGGTCTCCTTCCTTTTGGAAAGATGTTGTGAAACGTGAAAGGGTTCAGAAAAGATTTACAAGGATGTTGTCAGGGTTGGAGGATTTGAGCTAGAGGGAGAGGCTGAACAGGCTGGGGCTGTTTTCCCTGGAACGTTGGAGGCTGAGGGGTGACCTTATAGAGGTTTACAAAATTATGAGGGGCCCGGATAGGATAAATAGGCAAAGTCTTTTCCCTGGGGTGGGGGAGCCAGAACTAAAGGGCATAGGTTTTAGGGTGAGAGGGGAAAGATATAAAAGAGACCTAAGGGGGAACTTTTTCACACAGAGGGTGATACGGGTATGGAATGAGCTGCCAGAGGAAGTGGTGGAGGCCGGTACAATTGCAACATTTAAGAGGCATTTGGATGGATATATGAATAGGAAGGGTTTGGAGGGATGTGGGCCAGGTGTTGGCAGGTGGGACTAGATTGGGTTGGGATATCTGGTCGGCATGGATGGGTCTGTTTCCATGCTGTACGTCTGACTTTGAGATTACTTGTGTTTAAATCATCAGGAATGCAATAGGCATAGTGAGATAATTACACTGCAGGCAAAGAATCCACAGGCAGAAAGGGTAATCATCAGACAGATAATGTAAGAGTTCCTGAAATCATCTCCCCCTTGACTAGATTTTCTGCTTGGACACCATTTTGTGACATGGTTTCTCAAGGAAATGCAGTGAGCGCCAATTCCTCAGCACCAGGCCATACAAACAAGGAACAAGAGCAGACAACCCAGCCCTTCAAGCTGATCTGCCATTCAATAAGATCATTGCTGATCTGATTTTACCTCCGTTCTACATTTTTGCTTATCCCTTTGGTAATTGAGAATCCATCTATCTTAAAATATTTAAATATTCTGCATCTGCTGTGTTTTGAAGAAGGGAATTAAGAAAAAATAAAGATTTAT
Organism: Chiloscyllium plagiosum; assembly: GCF_004010195.1. Taxonomy (NCBI): domain Eukaryota; kingdom Metazoa; phylum Chordata; class Chondrichthyes; order Orectolobiformes; family Hemiscylliidae; genus Chiloscyllium; species Chiloscyllium plagiosum. Next base: position 60,136,784 of record NC_057710.1, on the reverse strand, counting down.
ATCTTTCTGAAAACAGTAGCTTTTTGTCATTTTTAACATTTGCAACTGATACAGTAAAAACACAATAGAATTCCTCCGGGACCAAGGGTGGTACATTCTCAGCACAAACTACACTATCATATACAGAGCAGCATAATGTGCATAAGAAATACAAAACAGTGTAATAAAAAAATGCAAATTAATCAACATTTTTCGAGCAGCAATTCAAAGTTGTGCAAAGAATATCAGATGGAAGAGAGTCTGATCATGCAGTGTTAAGGAGCCTGATAACTTGAGGGAAGAATCTGTTGCACAGTCTGGCAGTGAGAGCCCGAATGCTCCGGTATTTTCGGACAAATGGCAGGAGGGGGAAAGAGTTTAAGTGAGGGGTGTGTGGAGTCTTCCACAATGTTCTTAGCCTTTTGGATACAGCATGTGGTGTAAATGTCTGTAATGGGGGTGAGGATGGGGGGAGTCCTCAGCCTGCGCGGAATGTAGAGATGCTACTGGGCTTTCTTGGCTATGGAGCTGGTGTTGAGTGTCCAGGTGAGATTTCATACAGTACCTACTGTAACTGGCCGCTGGTGTATCATCCAACCAAATATCTTAAAACTCAGTTTATAAATTAGTATTAAAAGAAAGTTTGTTCTGAATATATAATTAATGCTGGTCACCTTTTCACAAGATCACTTATAGATGAGAACATGAGGGCAAGCCAATTGTTTCCTGCTTTCTTTGCACATTTCTTAATCCACTTTCTTGTGTATAGTATATGTGCCTGATCACACTTGCGCATGAATTTGAATACTAATGCAACATTGGTTTTTGACTGTTCCAGCAGGAGTTTTGCAATGACGCAAGGTAAGAACAGAAGCTGGTGAGCATGTCATTTTGGGCTGCCAGCTGGTTTGCAGATATCCTCTGGCAAGTGCAGGTAGCTGAGGATAAAGGCTAAATCAAACAATCAGCAAAGGCCTCTCCTCACATGCTGAGTCTGACAGCTACTGATTGGTGAGCTCAGGACCAAAACCTGAAAGATTTTTTGAGGCTACCTCCCTTAACTGATTACAGCTGTGAGCATAGGCCACTCCCTCAATGGGTTTCTCCTCCAAAACGGTGCTCCTGCAACTGGCTGTTTGTTATTTAAAATTTGTAAGCATTTCTGAGAGCACAGCTTAAGATGTAGGTGACCCCTCTGTCTCACTTATCTAGTTCAAAAGACTGTATCTCTTTTCATGCTGGAGAGTCTCCTATTAACCCTCTGACCTCAGGACTCCACTTGACATTAATTGGTAAGCGAACACACCCTCTGGCCATTGCCAATTTAGGCAAAATCACTGCTGGGTGACTGTGTCCTGGACTATAAGAAATTGGGGTACATGTTTCACGTTGATGTCAAGATCTTGGCACAAAATGAAATACTCTGTCCTATATATTGTCGGAGTGAATGAGAATTTTGTTTTATGGTAGTAGCAATTAAATCTGTCACTTGTTTCTTGTTGCATAATCAAGCCATCATAATGGCTTCAAGTAATAAAGTCAGTCTGTCTTAATAGTTGTAAGAAGAATTTGAGTATTCACATCCAGATGCGTGTAATGCAGTCTGTGTAAAATTGAGCCATCCCAAGTGTGTCAAGCACATGACAGTAGCATTAGTAAGTTAGACTCTCACTGATGATGTTACCTAGTCATGGTGATGAAATGTCTGAAAACAAACCTTCCAATTCAGCGAGCTAACTTACATACTTATTCATCGACCTAATCTACAAATCTTCTCAAAGATTACGATGACGTTAGCATCTTAATTTTCTGAATCCTTTATGACCTTTTTTTTTGAGCTCCAGATTCATTTCGGCCCAATGATATTTTACTCCAATGCTAAAAGCATGCAAGTTGTTTTGCTTCAGATACTCTGGTTCAAAATGCATGTGAAATCAACCCTAAGTTATTTTCCAAACTTTTTAAGCTTTTTCTTTCCATATTCTCACTGAATTTCTGCAGAGTAGAGGGTGTATCTTTAGGATAAGTGGTAAACCAGAGACCTATTGAATAAATAGTGTAATGGTGGCTTGGAATAACACAATGTATTTTGAACTGCTGTAAGAGTCCAATTTTGGAACTGCTTGTCAATTGGTGCCAAAATTACTGTAGAGTCTTCAACCTAAGTGTAGTGATGCATTGACAATGTCCCTGCCTCTGGACCAGAAATACTGGGTTCTGTACTGAAGTGTACCATTGCCCTGGAGGTGTATCATAACATTTCTGAACAGGTTGACTTTTAAAAAAAATTATAATATGATCATAAGATGAATATTACCAAGCCATAATTATTCATATTCAGGTTTTTCTGTTTACTGCTCTATACTGCAAACACATTACTCACTGCTCAATCATCATTGGGAAAAGAAAGCAACCATTCTCAGTTTTGTAGAATAGCAGGCAAAGTGAGGGGCATGCATGTTTTACTATGTGTGTTTCTATTTACATGCTGAATGCGTTTATAGTTCTAGGTGTGTGTATAGTTCCCTATTCCTACTCAACGAATACAGTACTGTGGGAGAGCGGGATGTTTAGTGAAAGGTTGATATTTTGAGGACAGGATCTTGACCATTGAAGATGTTCATTTGAATATGTAGCAGAAGTACTTTTGCATCATTGAGCAAACAACTTCATATGTACCCCTCTTCTATTGGCCAAATTCCATTATAAATCGCTCAACTCACAATGAAAAATGCAGAATGAAACAGCCATTGGGTTCAGTGAAACCAAGTGAAACAACAGGAGTAATCTATTGTACTATAATTGTAAATGTTTTGGCATCTCTAGGAAGCAGTGCAGATTTTGTCTGACAACAGCATGTACAACCAACTACATTTCATAAGTTCAAAGACATGGTCAGTTTGCTGATAACTGCCCTGCTTCGAACCCACTTTTGCTTTGACTCAGCATCAATCAGGTTTCATTACCTGTGAAATGTATCAACACAGTCTGTAATTGAAACTGAACATTGATTTAAGTGTGAAACCAATAAACAATAGTTTACTGCATGCAGGATCTTTCTTCATTGGCTATTTCTAACATATTTCTTGCCTCATGATATACAATTCTGAAATGCTGTTTGAATTCACCTTGTGACAGTTGAGTTGCTTTATGAACAACTGTTTCTCAGTTACTTCAGAATTATTTTTGTTTACAGTACTCCAACCAAGCTACCTTAATGTTGTGTACTTTCAAAAGGATACTAAAACTTTAGCTGACTTGGAGGAAGTGAAGTTATTAGTAAAGATCACTGGCCAGTTTTGAAAAGATTTTATTTCCTTTCAAAACAAATCGTGGATATGTGGTCATGTTACAAGGGGGAAAGTTAAATATGCAGTAGCATTGAACTGATGTTGCTAGGCTTTTTTTTAGCATCAACACTGCCATGCTATAATGAAATTTGACCCAAAAGCAGAAATTACTGCAAAACCTAGACAAATCTGGCAGCTTCTAGGGAGAGAAAGTAGAGTTTAAGATAGAATCCAGGTACCCTTTTGCTGCTGCATCTGTTGAGTTCGCCAGTAATTTGTTTTTGACTCCGATTCCCAATATCTTCAGCTCTTTGTTTTATGTAATTTGAAGTTTGATCAAAATCATTAATGAATTGAATCACTATAATTACGCTTAGAGTCAGAAGTTTTTACTTGTGAATTTCAAAAAAGGAGATGCAAAATTCCATGCTGATGTAATTTAATTTTGGTTCTGCAATTCAGCCACGGGCACTAAAATCAGAATGTTATGTATAAAACATGATATGCCAGCATTACATCACACGGTGCTGTGAACACTATTTCCATGTTTAAGTGTAGCAAGTGCATGAATACCAGCGTAAATATTTGAAACAAAGTGGAGAAATACAGTTCCTTTGAGCCTTCTCCACCATTCAGTAAAATTATGGCTGATCTCATAGCTGTGGTCTCAGCTCCATTTTTCTGCCTGTTCCGTTAACCCTGGACTCCCCTGAAATATCAAATATCTACCTAACTTAATCTTTAATAAATTTTAAGACCCAGCCCTACTGCCTTCTGGGAAAATAATTCTTAAAAACCCTTGGCAGAAAAAAATCCTCTTTTTAATATCTCTTAAAAGGCAGCATACTTATGCTTCAGCTATTCCCTGAGTTTTTGCCTCCACCGCAAGAGGAAAAACACCCTTCTTATCCACCCTTCAAGTTCTCTCAGAATATTGTGAGAAACAAAAGCTCACTCACTTCAATAATTTCAGTCCGAGACCAAAAATCTGAAACAGTGTCGTTTATTTGTACACTTGCAAGTGGGTGCAATGTCTAATGCCAGGTAAGGCAATGACAAATGCACATCAAATCCAACAAACTCTCGAAATTTATAGTTTGAATCCCCATATTTTTTTCTTATTTCATTGTTTGCCCCCATCCTCCGCTTACATCATTCATTTCCTTAAGACTGATCCCACAACTTCTGTTTAACCGGCCTTGTCCATGACAAATGCCTATCTCTGGCCCCCCATAAGGTTGTTTGACGTCATCCCATCCTTTGCTTACCATTATCTACTCCCTCCATCTGCGCTGCCCCTCACAGCATCTTATCACTAAGCCCTTTTAATTGGGGTTTGTTCCTGTGTCTCTGTACAAGTGGGAAACAGATGTTTTTCCTGTTTGCCCATACATCTACCATTGTTCTATAATCATGTCTCATGCTAACATATCATTTTTTTAGCTGAATATATATATATTTCCTCATTCTTGTTCTGTATCAGAATTTATAGTTGCAGAAATAACATTAATTCATCTATATCCCACAATATTATGTTTCAATAAAATAGCCTCTCAATTTTCTATGTTTCAATGGATAAACCTGCTCAATTTTGTTTCATAAGGTAGAATTGAAATTGAGAGATTTGGGTGTTCTGGCACATGAGAATGTTAATTTACAGGCTCACCATCACCTTTTGAGAATGAGACTGTTGGCTTTGCTTTTAAAAACCCCATGAAGCTCTCAATAGTTTGCCAAACATCTGTGGAAATCAGAGTTGCATCGAGGGTTGTTCTAAGTCTTCTCTTTAAATAAATGACCACACATCGCTGGGGTAATGCTGGAAATTAAGCACAATTATTTCCAGAGTTGTCATAAATATTAAGGATTTTATAAAAATAGTAAAATTACTCAGTTAAAAATCACACAACACCAGGTTATTGTTCAACAGGTTTAATTGGAAGCACACTAGCTTTCGGAGCGACGCTCCTTCATCAGGTAATTGCCACAATCACCTGATGAAGGAGCATCGCTCCGAAAGCTAGTGTGCTTCCAATTAAACCTGTTGGACTATAACCTGGTGTTGTGTGATTTTTAACTTTGAACACCGCAGTCCAACACCGGCATCTCCAAATCATAAAATTACTCAGTTTACCTGCCTTTTAGATCCAGATCGACACACAATATGGCTAAAACTTTAACCCCTTATAAAACTGTCCTTATCACATGCTGATATATACAAACAAAAAAGGTGTTATGGGCAGAGGTAAAAAGTGGCAGTTGAGTGAAATGCTTGCCAGGATTTGCTGTTCGGCAATCTTTCTCTTTGGGTATTTTCACTGAACTTTCAGGAAACGCAAAGAGATTCACAACCTAAAGGGTATCTGACTTATTGGTTAAAGGCAACAACTTTTAGAGCAATTGGTAAGGAAAAATAAATTGGCTTTCTTCTGACTTGAGGCTGTTTTTTAACTGCTGCTTCCTTTCCAGAAGTCAGAAGGTTTTTAGCCATATCATGCACACCCACAAGTTGTTTAGCTACTTGGGAACCAAATATATTTGTGAACAGGCAGAAGGCTTTTGGTCTGCAGAGTAATGACCGGTTGTCAATCAGCTACTTGTTGCCAGGCAATTTATTTCTGTTCGCACTCCCTGGTGCCAGTTTGTCTGCAACAAAACAAAACTCCTTGGTTGAACAAACAATAGTGTAAACAGAAATTACAATAAGTGCTGTTAGCTAATTTTTAAAGTGTATGTCCCCTTCCAAACAGTACTTTTCCCAATTTGTTTCACAATCAAACACAGGAAAATAAAAAGACAGAACTTTTCTTCATGGATGGAAGTGTTAGTTGAGTATCTGTGTAATTTTGTGCAACCTGATAGCATTGAAAGGAACTAATCAAGGACAGCTTTTACATGTTATATCTGGAAAATTTAATATGTTTAAGGATATGACTGAATGTCATGACAATGCAGATAAAGTTGGTATGAATTTTCAAAGGATTTTTATACAATGTTTCATGGGAGCCTTACTGGGAAATAAAGACCTATAATATTGAAAATGACATGACCACGCAAATATGAAATAGGTGAAGGGTAGAAGCAGTCAAAATCAGCATCTTGTGAGCTAAAAGCAAAACCGTGCATGTCCAGATGCTCCAATTTGGACTGTTGTGTTTGTTTCAAATGCGTTTGAAATATAATTTGAAAAATAAAATCTGATTTGAATATGGAACTGGAAGCACAATATCAATTTGAGACAACAGGGAGCTAAAGTGAACTGTGCATTTAACGACAAGAATATGTGAATTTATGTATTGAACATTAAAATTTGGGAGAAAATTTAAAGGTTTGGAAAGAAGGATGAGAAGGTGTAAAAGCAAAAGTTTCCAGTTTAAATGGAATAGGAAGATAAGGAAGCAGAATAGAACAAGATAAATTGTATTCAATGAGTACATTTGACAGTCTCAAGGCACGTCCTATTTGGCCTGTAGGAATGTTAAAATAATATGCTAACATCTCATTTTATTTTTCTTGCCTCCTTTACCTCTCTTGGAAATACAAGCCAGGAGAGCTAAAATTAAACAACCGGTTTGCTATTTTCTAGTTTATTATTACAAAAGATCAAAATATATAAATTGTTTGAGCTTTCATCCTGGTTTGTACTAGATATTAATTGACAATGGGTCAAGTGGGAGTGAGTTGAAATCAGTACCGCAGCAATTACATTCGCTTCTTGCTTGACCCAATTCATGCACTGAAAATGTATCTGTTTACTACACCACCAGACAATGAGACCAGATTCCATGATGAAATGCAAGTGGTAGTGCAATTTCAGGTGAGGGCAGATTAATAATAGTAGAGTAGCCAAAAGCTGATGTTAATGTTGGGTAGTTTTGCAATTAGATTGGTATCAGCAACTTGTTATCTACCTACCATTAATTGAATGATGTGTAATTGCTGAATTTCCAGGTAGGTTTGGCTGAACATGCTGCAGAAAGTTGTCATTTCAAGCACGTGTAACCACTTAACAATGATTATTGTTAACTACAGCGAGGCAATCTTTTTGCCACTGAATAAGTATAGAATTTAATTTCTTTGGGAGTCGTTAGATTTTTTAAAAATGTCATCTAAAATTCAAAACTTCCACTTTTCCTTTCTATTTTTCTTTCTGAATTCAATATTTCCTCTTTATTTTTCTTTCTGTATCTGATTTGATATTGAATTTACCAACTCTAATTTAGACAAGGAAGTGTAAACTAATGACAAAGGTTGGACAACAAATTCCAGGGTATTTCACTTATTTGTTTATAAAGGTGGTAACAATTAGTGTTTGGGCAACTAGTACAAGGCTGATCAGTTCAAATCCAAAATATGACTAATGTTCAACTGGCATTAGTGGGACTGTATACTGAAGGTTATCGTGCACCTAAGTTAGAAACATTAAGAATATTCAGAGTAAGTAAGATTGACAAGAAAATTTATTTCAGTTCAACCTCCAAATGCGCAGCATGTTTATCTTGGCTGTTTTTACTTTTCATACTTGCATGTATACTGTCATATTTGTTGAGTCACATTCTGAAACCTATGCTCCTCTAACTCTGAAATCACTTGAAACCAAGTTGACATGCTACCTCTATTCTGCAAATTTGTTTTTACAAATTGGCAAGTTCTGCAACTCTCATTTGAACAGATTTCAATCTTTTGATTTTTTTTCAAAGATTATTTAAATTACTCTTCTGGCATTTTATTTCAGTTGTAGTGCATTAAGTTTTGTGCTATTTCTGTGCAAGTGATACTTGCTAACTGGAAATACATTTTATGCCAAAATCATGTCTGACCTGGAGTCCCTTTGTAAACAAGGCCAAATCAATTGAATTGGCAAACACTGCTAAGCTTCTAACTGAAGCTAATTAATTTTCCAATCAATTTGTTAGGGATACAAGTTAAAAAAGCACTATATATACATAGAAGCTCGCTAAAGAAGACTGCGAGAATGGCAGGAGTTAAATGAGAATGTTATCATTGCAATACAATTTGATCTTCCTGTAGATATTTTCCAACTAGTCTGTTGAGAGATATTATTAAACACCTCCAGAGCAGGTGGGTCTTGAACTCAGGCCTTCTGGCTGAGGGGCAATACAATGGTCCACAAGAGTCCTTCAATTTGTTCTTTTAGATATTTTCTAATCACTGTTCAGAGATGTTACAACACAACTTTGGAGCAGATGGCACTTGAATCTGGGTCTCCTGGCTCAGAGGTAGGGACACTGCCACTGCACTTTAAGAGCCCTGAATTTGCTCTATTTATGATTGAGTTTAAAGAAGTAGTATCCATTCTTTAATTCTTTTGACGAATTGCAAAATGTACAACTTGTCCAGTGCAACCAGCATTTAGTTTGCACAATTAAAAGCATGTGTTTAAAATATGTTTGAAATAGGTTCACAGTGGGCCAGTTTCAAAAGGCATTTCACTTGGTATAGTGTGTATTGTGATAAGATGTTTTGACCAATTGTTTATTAAAAAAAATTGATTTCCTTTTCAATTCAACATCCTTTGTATTCAAATCTGCAAGAATGACATCAAATGCACAGCTAAATCAGAAGAAAAATATAAATCACTCTCATGTATGAAAAGCAAGATACTAGTGAGCATGTTGACAATATCGAATGCAAACAGAACGTTGGAAGCACGTCAGTTTGTTAGCATCTGTGGAGAGAGAGAAATGCAGTTAATATTTCAAGTTTGTGACCTTTCATCAAAAGTTAGAAATGTAATTAAAGGTTACTTCAAGGTCAAGTAAAGGAGTATAGACAAAGAACTGATTTTGATCGGGCAGATTAAATGACTAAAGTGTTGAGGATCAGCTAAGAAGAGAACCTTGTAAGTACTCATTGGAGAAATAGATTTATTCTGCTACTATTGATAATTTAATCTGAGATATTTATTTGGAATCCCAAGCGCTTGGAGAGCTGCTCTTTCGTCAGGTGAAGTGGAAGGAATTTCACAGGCTCAGAATATATAGGCCGTCCTTATATTCTGTGCCTGTATGCTTCCCTCCATTTCAGCTGTTGAAGGAGCAGTATTTTGAAAGTTTGTGATTTTAAATAAACCTGTTGGACAAAACGTCTCTTGTGTGACTTCTGACTTTGTCCACCCTAGACCAACGCTTGTACCTGAATATCGTGAGATATGTATAATTAAACAAAAAAAATTTGTGCATAGCATACAATTTTTACACAGTCCTGAAGACTGGGAAGAATTCAGAATCCAATAAAGGAGGACTAAAAATATAATGGAGAAAATAAAGTATGAGGACAAACTAGAGAGGAATATGAAAACTGACAATAAAAGATTCTTTAATATGGGAGGAGGAAGAGAGAACTCAGTGAACATAGGCCTCTTAGAAAATGAACCTGAGGAGATGTTTTAGGGAACTTGGAAATAGCAGAGCAGGTAAACACATATTTTGCATCAGTCTTTACGGGGGAAGATCCTTCAAACATTCCATTAATACTAAAGAATTCTCGGGAGGAATTAAGTACCATCGCTAATGAAGTGGTATTAGACAAACGAATGCAACTAAATGATCCTAAAAGAGGTAGCTACAGAGATAGTGGATGCATTGGTTGTAATTTTCCAAAAGTCAGTGGATTCTGGAAAAGGACAAGAGGATTAGAAAACTTCTAATGGTACACCCCTATTCAGAAAGGGAGGGAGGCAAAAAGCAGGTATCCATTGACCAATCAGCCTAACATCTAATGTTGGAAAAGTATTGGGATCAGTTGTTAAGCAACAGGACATTTGGAAGATCATAATTAAACAGAACCAGCATGCCTTCATGGAAGAGAAATCATGTCTGACGAATGTGTTAGTATTTTTTGAGAAAGTCTCAAATAGCATGGATAGAAGGGAACCAGTAGATGGTTTGAATTTGGACTTCGAGAAGGCAATGGACAAGGTACTTCACAAAAGGTTGTCAGAAAATAAGAGCCCACAGTGTTGAAGGTAGCATCTTGGCACGAATAGAGAATAGGCTAATGGGCAGGAAAGAGCAAGTGGGGACGAGGGGTTCTTTTTCAGATTGATGATTCATGACCAACGGGGCTCCGCAGGGAATTAGTACTGGGACTGCAATTGTTTACAATATATGTTAATTAATTGGAGGAAGGAAATGAATATACTGTAGCCAGATTTGCAGATGACACTAAAATAGATGGAAGCACAGGCTATGAGAAGGATTCAAACAGTTCAGACAACTATTGATTCGTTAAGTAAGTTGGGAAGAAGTTGGCAAATGGAGTATAATTTAGGAAAATGTGAAGTTATCCATTTCGGAAGTGAGAACCAAAGAATAGAATATTTAATGCAGGGAAACTGCAGAAAACTGCAACTCAAGTAGTTGTGCACACAGTGCAGAAAGCTAGCACACAAGTGCAGTAGTTAATTAGGAACGCTAATGGAATGTTGACCCTTAATTCAAGGGAATTGGAGTGTAAGAATCTTACGGCAATAGTACAAAGTGCTGGTGAGACAGCATCTGGAGTACTGTGAGCAGTTTTGTGCTCCTTTAAGGAAAGATTATCATTTCATTGCAGACAATTCAGAGAAGGTTCATGCGGATGATCCCCGAGATAAAGGGATTGTCTTGTCAGCAAAGGCTAAACAGATTGGGGCTCTGCTCACTGAAATTTAGAAGTAAGGAAGAGGATCTCATTGAAACATAAGATTTTTAAGGGGCTTGACTACAAATTCTAGGAGGATATTTTCCATCATGGGAGATTTTAGGACCAGGCGGTATAGGCTCAATAAAAGAGTGGCTTTTAAGTTTACAACTGAAATGAGGAAGAGCTTTGAGGGTTTTGAGACTTTGGAATCCCTTGCCACAGACTTGTGGGAGCAGATTCCTTGTGTACAGATTCTTGATCAGTAGTAGGAGATTCAAGGGTTACAGAGAAACAACAGAAAAGTGGGTGTGAGGAATGTCAGACCAGGCACGATCTAATTAAACTGTAGAGCAGGCTTGAGGGGCCGAATAGTCTACACATGTTCTGATTTCTTATGGTCTTCCTAATTACTTGCTGTACCTGCATTTTAGCTTTCACTGATTCATGAATAAGGGGATCCATGTTCCTTTGGAAATCAAAACTTCCTAATCTCTTACCATTGCAAAATATACTCTGCATTTCTACTTTTCTACCAAAATGGACTCTTCACAATTTTCCACAGTATATTCTATCTGCCATGTTTTTTCCCACTTGGACTATCTACATTCTGTTAAATCCACTCTGCGTTCTCTGCACAATTCAGATACACAACTGTGACGTCAGCAAACTTTGGAAATATTACATTTGGTTCTTGCATCTAAGTTTAGAGTCATAGATTTACAGCATGGAAACAGAACCTTTGGTCCAACTTGTCAATGCTGACCAGATATCCTACATAAATTTGCCAGCATGTGCCCCACATTCCTTTAAACCTTCCTATTTATACAACCATCCAGATGCCTTTTAAATGTTATAATTGTACCAGTCTTCACCAATTCCTCTGGCAGCTCATTTCAGACACATACCACCCTCTGAGTGAAAAAGTTGCCCATTAGGTCTCTTTTAAATCTTCCCCCTCTCACCTTAAACCTACGCCTTCTAGTTTTGGACTCTCCCATCGGGGGGAAAAACCTTGCCTGTTTACCCTATCCATGCCTGTCGTGATTTTATAAACCTCTATAAGGTCACCCTCTGACACTCCAGGGAAAATAGCCCTCACCTGTTCAGCCCCTCCTTATAGCTCAAATCCTCTAACCCTGGCAACATCCTTGTAAATTTTTTCTGAACCCTTTGAAGTTTCACAGCATCCTTCTGATAGGAAGGAGACCAGAATTGAACACAGTATTCCAAAAGTGGCTGAGCCAGTGTCCCGTACAGCTGCAACATGATCTCCCAACTCCTATACTTAATGCACTGACCAATAAGGGCAAGCTTACCAAATGCCATCTTCACTATCCTATCTACCTGGGACTCCACTTTTGAGGAACTATGAACCTGCACTCCAAGGTCTTTGTTCAGCAACACTCCCCAGGACCTTACCATTAAGTGTATAAGTCCTGCCCTGATTTGTCTTTCCAAAATGCAGCACCTCACATTTATCTAAGTTAACCTTATCTGCCACTCCTTGGGCCATTGGCCCATCTGATCACGATCCCGTTGTCCTCTGAGGTAACCTCCTTTGCTGTCCACGACACCTCCAAGTTTGGCATCATCTGCAAGCTTGTTTGCCCCATACCTCCTGTGTTCATATCCAAATCATTTATATAAATGATGAAAAGCAGTGGACCCAGCACAGATCCTTGTGGCACCCCACAGGCCTTCTGTCTGAAAAATAAACCTCCACCACCACCCTCTGTCTTCTACCTTCGAGCCAGTTCTGCATCCAAATAACTAGTTCTCCTTGTATTCAGTGTGATGTAACCTTGCTAACCAGTCCACCTTGTTGAAAGTCTTACTGAAGTCCATAGAGATCACATCCACTGCTGTGCCCTCATCAAACCGCTTTGTTACTCTATCTTAAACACTGATCCATGCAATAAGTATGCACAAATTGTTCATCCTTATTCTGCTTTTTGTTTTAACTAGATTTTGATCCATTCCCGATACCATGTGATGTAATTTTGTTTACTACCATGTTAGTGTGGGATCTTAGCAAAAGTCTTCTGAAAGCTCAAATACATTACACTCGTTGCCTTGCATCTATTCTAATTGCGTCCTTAAATAACTCCTAATAGGTTTGTCAAACAAAATTTCCCTTTCATAAATTCATTTTTACTCTGCCTAATCCTAACATTAATTTCTAAGTGTCCAGATATAAAGTTCAGCATTTTCCCAATGACATGTCAAGTAAACACACTTGTAGTTCAACTTTTTCTCTTCCCACCTTTACTACATTGTGCTACATTTGTTGCCATCTGATTTGCAGAATCCATAAAATTTTGAAGATGGCCACTAAGACCTGTTTGTTTTAGGTTATTATTTGTAAAAGTCAAATGCTTTTGAATATTAAGTTCTCAGTCTTGGTTACCCTTTAGACCTACTACTTTTTGACCATGCATGGTTTCTATTCCTCTGTTTGCCTCCCATTCATGTGTGTATCAAGATATCTCCTAAACATTGCTGGCATGCCTCCTTTCACCTCAACTGGCAGTGCATTCCAGGCTAAACTTTCCCCGCTGGTGGTTGACGTTTCCACCTTGGGGTAAAGCTCTGACTTTCCACTCTATCTATGCTATCAAAATTTGGTAGACCACTATCAGGTCACCCCTCAGCCTCTGTCTTTCCAGTGAAAATAATCTGAGTTTATCCAACCTGTCCTCATAATTAAAACCCTCCAGACCTGGAAACATCCTGGTAAACCCATCTCCAAAGCATCCACATCTGAACTAAAATTTTGTACAGCTGTAACATTTTTATTTGATGCCCTGGCAGATGAAGGGAAGGGTATAGTATGCCTCTTGATTACCTTATCCACATGTGTTACCACATTCAGGGATCTGTGGACCTAAACACCAGATCCCTTATGTCATTGCTCATATGAGTTCTCCCCATTAATTGTATAATTTGCATCTGAATTTGATCTTCTAAAATGTGTCCCCTTGCATTTGCCCATTTCTGTGCCCAAATCTGCAATCAATCTATATTCCACTGTATCCTTTGACAATCCTCCTCACTGTCTGCAACTCTGTTTTGGTGTCATCCACTGATTTAATAATCAGGCCACCTACATTTTCCCCAGATCATTTACATATATTACAAAGAACAGAAGTCCCAATACTGATCCCTGTTGAACACCACTGATTACTATCTTCATTCTAAAAAGCACCCTTCCACCATTACTGTCTTCTCTGACCAAGCCAGTTTTGTATCCATCTCAACAACTCCAGTGAGATTCTACCTACTGTACCAGCCTGCGATGAGATACCTTATCAAATGCTTTACTAAAGTCCATGTTGACAACATCCACTGCCCTTACCTCATCAGTCATCCTTGTCGTCTCTTCATGAGACATGACCTTTCCTGCTCAAAACTCAGGTTGCCTATCACTAATAAGTCCATTTGCTTCCAAGTATGAATAAATCCTGTCTCTCAGTATCTTCTCCAACAGCTTCCCCACCACCCACGTCAGGGTCACCAGCCTGTATTATTTAGATGACCTGGATTATCTGTTTCCCTTAAACAAAGGGACAACATTAGTATTCTCCAATGCTTTCGAGTCTTGCCTGAGGCCAAAGAGGGCATAAAGATATCTGTTAAGGCCCCAGCTATTTCCTCCCTTGCTTCCCACAGTATCCTGGGATCCTTTCTGATCCTGTGGACTTGGCTACCTCTAATGTATTTCAAGACACCCAACATTTCCTCCTTCATTATATTAACCTTCCTGAGAGTATTCTCCATCTTCCCTTAACCTCAATTTTTCACATCCCTCTCTTTCGTGAATACCAATGTAAAGTACTCATTAAGGATCTCAACCATTTTCCTCTGGCTCGATACACAACCCTCCCTCTTTTATTGTTGAATGGGACTACTCTTTCCCTAGCTACCCACTTGCTCCTAATATATGTACAAAAGTCTCTGGGATTCTCCTTAACCCTACTGGCTAAAGATATTTCATAATCCTTTTTAGCCCTCCTAACTCCCTGTTTGAGTTCCTTCCTGCTTTCTCTATATTTTCTAAGGACTTTGTTTTTTATTGCTTTTACCTTGGTATGCTTCATTTTTTTTTTTAACTAAGCTGATAATTTCCCCTGTAATCCAGGGTTCCCCAATCCTGCCAGTCCTGTCATTCATTTTGACAGGAGCGTGCCAGTCATGCACTCTAATGAAGTGGTCCTTTTAAAAGGCTTCCATGTGTTAGATGTGAATTTACTCTCAAACAGCCACTTCCAATGCACGTTCTCCAATTCTTGCCTAATTCAGTCATAGTTGTCCCCCAACCCTCGCCCCCACCCACCTCCCCCCATTTAACACCACCATCTGAGGTCTACTCTTGTCCTTATCCATAAGTATTTGAGAACTTAGGGAATTATGATTTGTATTCCCAAAATGCTCCCCTACTAAAACTTTGGTCACCTGACTGGGCTCATTTCCCAATACTAGGTCTAGTATGGCCCCACATACTATGTTTCAAAAAACTCTGCTGAACATAGTTAACAAATTGCTCTCCATCCAAATTCCCAACATTGACTAAGGGAGTTCCAGTCAACATGAGGCAAGTTAAAATCACCCACATCTTTCCAGAATCTGATTACATATCTCTCTCCCTCTATCTCTTGCTGGGAGTTCTGTAGTACAACCCCAGCACTGAGATTGCAACCCTTCCTATTCCTAAACTCTACCCATAATGCCTTGCTACAAGATCCCTCCAGTACACAGCTTTTTACAATATATATTAATGACATAGAAGATGGTGGTAGTAATAACATCAGGAAAATTGCTGATGATACTAAGTTAGGTGGCAGGGTGAAATGTGAGGAGAATGTTAGGAGATTACAGGGTGACCTGGACAGGTTAGGTGAGTGGACAGATGCATGGTAGATGCAGTTTAATGTGGATAAATGTATGGTTATCCACTTTGGTGGCAAGAACAGGAAGGCAGATTACTATCTAAATGGAATCAATTTAGGTAAAGGGGCAGTACAAAGAGATCTGGGTGTTCTTGTACACCAGTCAATGAAGATAAGCATGCAGGTACAGCAGGTAGTGAAGAAGGCTAATAGCATGCTGGCCTCCATAACAAGAGGGATTGAGTATAGAAGCAAACAGGTTCTTCTGCAGCTGTACAGGGCCCTAGTGAGACCACACCTGGAGTACTGTGTGCAATTCTGATCTCCAAATTTGAGGAAAGACATTCTGGCTATTGAAGGAGTGCA
>NC_057710.1:60080350-60120554 GCF_004010195.1 Chiloscyllium plagiosum | reverse complement strand
CTCTGGATTCATTTAAGAAAGAGTTGGATAGAGCTCTCAAGGATAGTGGAATCAAGGGTTATGGAGATAAGGCAGGAACAGGATACTGATTAAGGATGATCAGCCATGATCATATTAAATGGTGGTGCAGGCTCGAAGGGCAGAATGGCCTACTCCTGCATCTATTGTCTACGTCCTCCTTCAACACATCCTACTTATGTTCCCTAACCAGTAATGTAACTCTCTCTCCTCTTTTGCTTCTTCCTCTGTCTCATCTAAAACACTGATATCCCGAATGTTAAGCTACCAATCCTGTCCCTCTTTCAACTTCTGCACTAACCACCTGGCAGTCATCCATCCATTCCATTTTTGCTGTCACTCTCTTAACCTGCAGTGTGACCATCTTCCTAAGGATGCATGTAATTTTCAGTCTTGCAAATGTGCTGCAATGACTCTCGCTGCCACTCTGGTTTCAAAACCAGAGCATAAGCTTCTGCAGCTGGTGACATTTCCTGCATTTGTGACCTTCGAGGTCATGTGAAACATTCACAATTTTCCACAAGTCACATTGTGCATTCCACATTGTCACACCTTCTCCAATTTATAATAAATAGTTGGTAAAGAGTACAGAAGATTATTCACCAATCAACTTTTTCTCCTGTACCAGCATCACTCTGTTTCTGATGTCACATTTTGAACTTTGCCTGTGCTCCACTTGTGGCTACTTTTAATGTTCCTCCCTGCTCTTCCTCCTTCCTGCTGCTTTCCAATTTGCAAATTATGTTCTTATTTTTAATGCCTTGTCTCACTACCACCTTTAATTTATCATTTGAAACCTTAGAAATACAATAAACACTGATACTTAAAGCAAAGCAGTAGATTCACCAGCTTACTTCCCTTCTGTCTAGACTAGTGGTGCTGGAAAAGCACAACAATTCAGGCAGCATCCGAGGAGCAGTAAAATCAACGTTTCAGGCAAAAGCCCTTCATCAGGAATGGAGGGAGTTTCGTGATGACGGGCTTTTGCCCGAAACGTCGATTTTCCTGCTCCTCGGATACTGCCTGAACTGTTGTGCTTTTCCAGCACCACTCTAATGTAGACTCTGGTTTCCAGCATCTGCAGTCTTTGTTTTTACCTACTTCCCTTATGTGTCTCATAATTATTAGATAGCTTCTTGAGGATTATTCACTTTAATTTTTTTGTTTTTCCAACTTTAAACTGTTTGCAGCTGCCTAGCACCAGTCACTTACCAACCAATCAACTTGGTTTTCCTGTTTATCACTTAATTTCTTTTTCAAACGTGGTCAACCAGTTTGCATGTTCAACTATGACTATTTTAGAAGGATATGAGCCAAGGATATGCTTGACTTTATTGGTCATGGCTTTTAACATAGGAGTTGGGAAGTCATTTTGTGGCTGTTCAGGACATTGGTTAGGCCACTTTAGGAATATTCTGTCCAAATCTGGTCTCCCTCGTACAGGAAGAATATTGTGAAAATTGAAAGGATTCAGAAAAGAGTTACAAGGATGTTGCCAGGGTTGGAGAGTTTGAGCTATAGGGAGAGGCCGAATAGGCTAGACTGTTTTACCTGGAGTGTCGGAGGCTAAGGGGTGACCTTTATAGAGGTTTATAAAATCATGAGGGGCATGGTTAGGGTAAATAGATGAGGTCTTTTTCCCAGGGTGGGGAAGTCCAGAACTGGAGACATAGGTTTAATGTAAGAGGGGAAAGATTTAAAAGGAATACAAAAGAAATCTTGTTCACGCAGAGGGTGGTGTGTGTATGGAATGGACTTAAAAATGTGTTGCTGGAAAAGCGCAGCAGGTCAGGCAGCCGTCAAAGCAGAATTGACGTTTCGGGCAGAAGGGCTTATGCCCGAAACATCGATTCTCCTTCTCCTTAGATGCTGCCTGACCTGCTGCGCTTTTCCAGCAACACATTTTTAAGCTCTGATCCCCAGCATCAGCAGTCCTCACTTTCTCCTATGGAATGGGCTGCCAGAGGAACTGGTGGAGGCTAATACAATTACAGCTTTTAAAAGGTTTATGCCCGAAACATCAACTGTCCTGCTCCTCAGATGCTGCCTGACCTGCTGTGCTCTTCCACCACCATACTTTTTGACTTGCTGAAATGGAGGCCCAGTGAATTAAGGGGAAAATGGTGAAATTGCCTTCATAAATACAAGTTGTCGTGGTAGTCGTAGATGTTTTTCAACACGAGAGCTGGATGGCAGTAATATTTCTAGAAATTAATGTGCATCATGTGTTGACAAGGAATCGAGGATCTTCAAAAAATTACTATCACCAGAGGGTGAGTGCTGAGAAAATTACTAGAACTAAAAGTTGAGAAGTCCCCAAGATCATTCCCAGTTTAAAGAAAGAGTGTCTGTTGGGATAATACATGCATTGGTTTCAATTTTGCAAAATTCCCTCGTTTATGGAAAGGTATCATCAAATTGGATATTATCAAATTCAAGAAAGATGAGCAAAGCAGAAACCTACAAGCCAGTTAACTTAAAATTTGTCGTGGAGAAAATCCTGGAATCCCTTTTTAAGAAATTAATCGTTGGGCACTTAAAAAGTATGAAGGCAATCAGGCTGTGTTGATTATTTTTGAAAAATTTTATTAAAAGTTTGTTAATGGAATGTGGACATGCTTGGCTAAGCCAGCATTTATTTTCTATCCCTATATGCCCCTAGGGAAATTCAGAACTGACCCAATTGCTCACCTAGCCTGTGGGTAAGACAAGGTGAGGTTGGTAGTTTTCCATTAGACATTATTGAAACAGTTGCATGGTCACCAAATCTTTTATTCAAGATTTTAATGAAATTTTCATTTCACTGTTTGCCATATTAGAATTTGAATCCATGTCCTTAGAGCACTTTCCAGTTCTGATAAAGGGTTATTGGACCTGAAACATTAACTCTGCTCCCTCTTCTCAAGTGCTGCAGACCTGCTGAGTTTCTCCAGCAATTTCTGTTTTTGTTCTCAGAACATAAGTCTGTTTCTAGATTAATAATCCTGTGACATTATATAATGCTGCCACCACCACCTTCCTAATTTAAATGCAAAAACATGAAAAGGAGGAGTAGACCATTAGTTTACTCAAGTCTTTGAGGATGCAACACAGGCAGGATGATAACGGAAACCAGTAGATTTTTCCCCCCTCTTTATAAGTTGTGGGTGTTCTTTGCAAGGCCAGCCTTTGTTGCACATCTCTAATTGGCCTTGAAATGGCTTTTTAGGCTAATTTAGAGGACAATTAAGTGTCAGTCACATTGCTGTGGGTCTCAAGTCTCAATTTAGACCTGCACCGATAAGGATGGCAGATTTCCTTCCTTAAAAAGATATTAGTGAGTCAAATGAAGATTTTAACAAAAATTGATACATTCATGATCACTGATGGTGAGGTTAATTCAAATTCCACCAGTTACAGTGGAATTTGAGCCCTTATGATGGGAATGACACTGAAAATGCCTATCTCGCCACCTAATTAATTTAATAAGCAACAAGACGACAAAGTATCATGTGGGGAAGTGAGAGTTTAAATACTTGGATCATATGATTAGAAAGTGTTTCTTAGAAGGGCTGTAATTTGTAAATGTTCAATTTTTAAAAAAAATTGTTTGAATAAGAAACTTAAAGTTGGCATATATGTAATGCAAAGCAATTGGGAACTGAAATGGTGCATTGGTTGTCTTACAAGTAACATTGTATACGTGTAAAAGACTTTGGTCACCAAATCTTTAAGATTTTTATGAAATTTTCATTTCACTGTTTGCCCAAGTAGAATTTGAATCCATGTCCTGAGAGCACTTTCCAGTTCTGAAAAAGGGTTACTGGACTTGAAATGTTAACTTTGCATACAGTACTGCATTATCTCCATAATGGAGGAAGAATGTAGATTTTTAAATTAACCTGTTCAGACATGTTATAACATCCCTGGAACAAGTGGAACTTGAGCTTGGGCCTTCTAGCCCAGAGGTAGAGACACCTTGAGGAAGGATGTAGTTGCATTTGAGGCAGAACCTTGAGATGAGAGGGTTGTCCTGTGATGGAAGGCTGAGTAAATTGGGCTTGTGTTTTGTGGCGTTTGGAAGAATGAAATGTGCTTGCATTGATACAAACAAGGCTCTCTCGGCTTGATAGGGTTGCCACTGAGAGGCTGTTTCTGAAGGTATGGATGTCCACAACATCCGGATAAAATCACAGGATAAGAGGTTGATAATTTTGGATTGCAATGAGGAATTTCTTCACTTGCAGGGTTCTTTACCCAGAAGATGTGGATGCTCCATTATTATCTATATTTAAGGCTGGGACAGGCAGATCTTTTGTTTATCAGGAAATTAAGGCACATGGTACAAGCAAGTGGAGTTGAAGCTAAAGCTCAGCCATGATTGTATTGAATGACAGAGCAGGCCCAATTCACCATGTGAGCTTCAGCTCTCTGACTTCGTGTTCTTGTCGACTGTATTCCAGAACCTGCCATGCAATCAGTAAAGTTATTCCAGTGTCACCAAAACATAGGCAAACGCAATCAAAGTAGAAAATTGCTCAGTGATCAATGAAACTAAGTTGCTCTGATAACCACTTCCAAACCTTTTTTTTACATTAATTCAAGAGATGTGGGTGTCACTGGCTAAGCTAGTATTTATTGCCCATCCCTCGTTGTCCAGAGGGACAGTTAAGAGTCCATTGCATTGCGATGGGTCTGGAATTACATGTAGGTCAGGTCAGATTCCCTTTGCCAAAGGACAGGAGTGAACCATATTTTTATTTATTCATGATGTGGGCATTGCAGCTGGGCCAATATTTTATTGTGCAACTCCAGTTGTCCTTAAGGTGGTCGTACGCATCCGCCTGCTGCAGTCCATTTGCTGTTGGTAGACCATAACTAATGCCGCTAGGGAGGGTTTCATCCTAGGATATTAAAAGACGTACAGGCAGAGTGAATGTACTGGTACTAATCTCCCAAGAATCCACAGAATCTGGAAAAGTCCTGGAGGATTCGAGAAATTCAAAATGCCTGCATGTCATCTGATGCCAGTTTGTCTATTGCTCAGATAGTAATTTCAAAATTCTTGTCTTGGAGGTTCTGATTTTTAATTTAGCTGTTGATTGCTCAAATGCCATTATCAGAACCTCCTTTTTAGTCCTAACAATGTCATTGCTACTAAAGTGGGTGACAATTGAATCCCTCCACTCCCACTCCAAATCCAAATCCAAAAGGAAAGACAGAATACTCATAACTCTGAGATAGTTAACTTAAGATCTGTCAGCCTGGGAAAATGTAGCCCTGACCTAACTTTTCTAGTTGTTTTCAGCAGGTATAAAGTGGGATATTCCAGGAGTGGTGATGTCAGGCCCAACCACTTCAGTTTTTAAACAAAACAGACCTTATTTTCACACTAACAAAAGGAAACTAAATTTCAAATAACATTAACTATTTAAATACCCGATCAAATCTATCGCAACTTAATGATGCTGTTACAAATACTTGGAACATCCTTGGCAAAAAAATGTAAAATCAAACACACGGTCTTAAAGGAGAGAGATTCAGCATGGCACACCTTCTATGTAACTGTTTCTTTGACCAGCAGCTAAAACCTGAACAAACCACGGTAAAGCTGGGCTGGAAGAATTGGCCACTCCCCTTTCATTGTACAAGTTTTTTCAAACTTGGAAGTCTTTTGCCTGAGGTAGTATCTGATAGCTATAATCAAATTGACCCTAAAACCCATTAAAATGAGATACATTGGAATCTGTGTTTACGACCCCTCTGAAAAAAAACAAGGACAACCTCACCTTGTTAAAGGAGCAGTACCATCACACCTCTCCCCTTAAAAAAAAATTAGCCATCCGTATTCAAAGATGACTTCATTTTAACACCCCTGAATCTTACACTATTAGTACACGACAACATCTGTGTGCGTTACATTGACTGTAAACAAGTACTACTACATTCTATTTGTGTGTTTTACTTCCGCCACCAAACACCTCGGTTTCTCATCCAAGTCTTGACAATGCGTCGGCAATCATGTTTTCTCGTCTTGCCACGTGCACAATTTTCAAATTGAATGGTTATAACAAGTTCCAACTCAGCAATCTGGAATTTTTGTCCTTTAATATCTCCACAAACTTAAGTGGATTACAATCTGCGTATATGATTTGTCTCTGTTACTGGTAACATAAACATTAAAATGTTGTAACACCAGCACCAAGCTGAAAGTCTCTTTCTCAACTGTCGAATATTTCTGCTGATGAATGTTCAATTTTTTGGAAAAATACCCAGTCGGTCTTTCTATTTTCTCGTTGACTTCCTATATGAGCACAGCACTGACACCCACATCACTTGCATCGGTAGCAACCTTGAATGACTTTGCATAATTAGGTGTGGCTGACACTGGGGCAGTGGTGAACACAGCTTTCAATCTGTCAAATGCCTTCTGACAGTCTGCTTTCCACTGGAACTTGCCTTTCTTTAGCAATTCGGTGAGTGGAGCAGTCACATAGCTAAAGTTTGGCGCGAATTTCAATAAAATCCACTCAATCCCAGGAATCGTAGTATTGCTCTTTTTGCCAATGGTATGGGAAACTCCCCAGTTTCCTTTGTTTTTGAATTCCATGGGGCCATTTGTCCAGTAACATGGCCCAGGAAGGTGACTTGGGCTTTGGCAAATTCACTTATAGCCAAGTTTATGACGAAGCCTGCCTTCCGAAATCGATCGAACAATTCCGATTAATGTTGCAAATGTTCCTCCCGTATGTGACTAAAAATCATCAGGTCATCTATATATAACGACGCAATTACGTAATCTGGAAATTAATTTATTGGTTAGTCTTTGAAATGTGGCTGGTGCATTTTTCATACCAAATGGCATGACTTTAAATTGATATAATCCATTCAGCATTATGAAAGCTGAAATTATCATCGCTGTTTCAGACAAAGTTACCTGCCAGGATCCTCTGAGCAATTCCAACTGAGATGTACAAGTTGCTTGTCCCACTTTTTCAACACCATCTTCCAAATGTGGAATTGGATATGCATCATTTATAACTGCATTGACTTTGCGATAGTCCACACGCAACCATTGGGTACCATCTGGTTTTGGCGCCCTTACTGTGGGTGGGCGGCACGGTGGCACAGTGGTTAGCACTGCTGCCTCGCAGCGCCAGAGACCCGGGTTCAATTCCCGACTCAGGCGACTGACTGTGTGGAGTTTGCACGTTCTCCCCGTGTCTGCGTGGGTTTCCTCCGGGGGCTCCGGTTTCCTCCCACAGTCCAAAGATGTGCAAGTCAGGTGAATTGGCCATGCTAAATTGCCTGTAGTGCTAAGTAAAGGGGTAAATGTAGGGGTATGGGTGGGTTACACTTCGGCGGGTCGGTGTGGACTTGTTGGGCCGAAGGGCCTGTTTCCACACTGTAAAGTAATCTAATCTAATCTAATCTAATCACTGTAACTCACTTCGATTATGTCGTCTTGGAGCATGCATTCAATTTCCTTTTGAACCTGTGCCAACTTTAGAGGGTTATGCTTATAAGGTTGTTGCTTAATCGGAACAATTTCTCCGATACCTACATCATGCATAATTAGGTTAGTACTTCTCAGTTTATTTCCACATATCTCATCAAGTGTTAACAATAACATGTTGATTTTCTCTCTAAGGTAACTCAATTTATCTCAATTTTTGACAATTTCCTCATTGTCCAATTTAACTCGAATGTCGAATTCAGAATCCTCTGAACATGGTTCTTCCTTCTATGTTGTAACCATTAACACATTATCTTCTTGCTTTCCTTGCCTGCCAAAATACCTTTTGAGCATGTTCACAAAACACATTCTGAGAGGTTTCTTTGTGTCTGGAGTCCTGGTCAAATAGTCACCTCACTCAATTTCCTTTTGACTTGATAAGGTCCACAAAACCTTGCTTTTAAAGGTTCACCTATCACTGCAAGTAACATTACCACCTTATCTCCGATAGCAAAATTGCAAGTTTTTGATTTCTTGTCTGCTTTCTGTTTTATTGTATGCTGTGATACTTTTAAATGCTGTCTAGCCAACACCCACGTTCTATTGAATCATTCCCTAAAATCTGACACAGTTCAAATATGTGGTCTCTGAATTATGACTGAGCAATTTCTCCTTAATTCTAGCAGTCCTCTCACTTCATGCCCAAAAACTAATTCAAATGGATTGAATTCAGTGGATTCAATTGGTGCATCTCTGCTGGCAAAAAAGTGCAAACTAAATTCCTTTATCCCAATCATCTGGATAGTCTTGACTATAAGCCCACAACATAGTCTTTAATGTCTGATGCCATCTTTCTAGTGCTCCCTATGATTCTGGATGGTATGCAGTAGATTTGAATTGTTTTATTCCTAAGCTGTCCATAACTACTTGGGATACTTTTGATGTGAACGTTGACCTTTGATCTCTGTGGGTAGTCCATATCTAATGAAAAATTTGAGTAACTTCTCTAAAATCTTTTTAGCTTTAATTGCATAATGGAATGGCCTCTGGAAATCTAGTAGATACATCCATTATTGGTAACAAATATCGATTCCCACTTTTTTGTTGTAGGTACAAGACCTATGCAATCAATTAAGGCTCTTGTTAACGGTTCCTGATATGCAGGAATATGTATTGAAGGTGTGGGTTTTATTACTGCCTGTTGTTTTCCAATTACCTGAGATGTATGACATGTCTGGCAAAATTCAACTACATCCTTGTGCAGTCCGGGCCAGAAAAAATGTTTTTGTATTTTAATTTGGGTTTTTCTTACTCCTAAATGACCCCCAACTGATGGTTCATGTGCTACCTGCAATGCCACCTTTCTATAACCCACTGCAGTGTGACTAGATGAACTTTTGCCCATTTCATAGCGGTCTGAATATATGATTAAGACATCATTCTTAAGATAGTAGCATTCAGGGATACATCTTGATTCTTCTTCCATGAATGCTTTTTGATACAATTTGTTTTGTTTCTCATCTTTCTGCTGTAACTCAGTTAGTTTCTCAGAACTGAAGAAGTCTATTTTGTCATTTGTTTGCATCTGATTTGTCTCAACCATTTGATCAAACAGGGTCTCTGCTCATTCCACTTCAATTTTTGTATTTTTACTCTTTGATCTCTCCTGTATCAACTGGTGACTTTGTGACCTCTTAGCTACCCAGTCAGGAAAAATAGTTCAGTTGCCTGAGTTTACACTGGCTTTTCGACCAGAGAAGATAGTATGCCTACCTGTGAACCGTCTATATCGTTAGCAAGGACAAATTGTATTCTTGGAGCTGAGTTTATCCAGTACTCCTATCATGACTTTTCCAATCTTCACAGGGCACTCTAACCTTAATCTACATAATTGAGTACTACTTGTCTCACTGTGAATTCCTCTTGCTAGCACTTTGTTTGGCTATAGTCCTTCAGAGGTAGGTATCTCATCTTTCAAACATCAAAAATTGAGAGGATCCTATGTCTCTTAATATTGTAACTCTTTATCTGCTGTTCTTGGCCTGTGCAAGTAAACTTTTATGTTCACAGGTATATGGTTTAAAAAGATCTGACACTTTCTCTTAACTAACCTCTAACCAGATTGTACATTTTGGTGCAGCTTTCTTGCTTCCACTGCGCTTTCCATTACCACTCCAACAAAATTCACTGGCTTATCCTGTTTTTCTACATCTGGCTTCCCAGTGCTTTTTCTGACCCAACAACACTAATTTCACGTGACGTACTATATTGCAGTGAAAGTACCAGAGCTTTTTAACTTCTCTTTCCTCTTCAAGGGTTTCCTTTTTAGCCTAGGGTAAGTTATCCTTTTCCTTACCATGTGAGAATTTATTTTTCCTCAGTTTCTATCCCACACGAGTGCTCTTCCACACGAGTTCTCATTACCTCAGTGAATTTTTGAACTCTTCTAAAATAATGGTCTCTCTGAGAGCGTCATAGGTTTGCTCTGTTTTTAATGCCCTTATTCACCTGTCAAAAATACTTTGATCCTTACAAACGCAGTGTAGATTTGACCACGGTCTCTCCTTAGATTCCTGAAACGTTGTCTGTAGGCTTCTAGCATAAACCATATGCACTTAAAATGGCTTTCTTCACCATCTCATATGCCCCAGATACCTCCTGCGACAGTGATGCAAATACCTCACTAGCTCCACCAACAAGTGCTTGGAAAAGCAAAACCCACATAGCGACTGGCCACTGCATTTGTTTAGCTACATTCTTAAACGAGATGAAAAAGGCTTCCACGTCCTTCTCAAATTTAGGCAATACTTAAATATTTATAAACAGAATCTCACCAGGCATTTGGCTACCATCGGTTTGCTCATCTTCACTCTCTTCCTCACGAAGCTTACCTTCAGTTTTCATCTTCATCCTTTTTAAGCTGACTTTCCTGTCTAAATGCCAATTTCTGAAATTCAAACACTTTTCTTCCTTTTTTCTCTCTCTCCTTTTCATTTTGTTCTATTAAAGTGATTTATCCTCTTTTCGCTTTCTTCTCTTAATTGTGATTTAACAGATTATTTTTCCCTTTCCTTTACTCTAACTCAAGCTGCTTCATTTTCAACTGAATTTTATCCATTTCTAAAGGTTCTGATGGAGTTTCCAGCAAGCTTTAAATGCTGAGCTATTGCTGTAATTATCTCCCCTTTTCTTACGGACGAAGGTAACTTCAACTCCAGCTTGACTGCCAATTCCAACAGCTTTTCCTTGTTCACCTTTTGTAAAGCCCACAAAGTCACTTCTTCCATCCTCCGGAAACTCTTAGTGACTAAAAGAGCCATTTCTACACCAATCACTATTTAAATCAACCACCCAGATCAAAAAGCAAACATCTACCATTTGATGCCTTTGAGTCCAGCAACACTAATTCCAAGTTGGAACCATGGAATGAAATCCCACAATGAGTCCCCAGTCTATTATGGACCGGGTCAGAGTCCCTCAAAAGATCTCAGGAAGGTAGCCCTGACCCTAACCTTTCTAATTGTTTTAAGCAGGTGTAAACTGGATATTCTCGAAGCGATGCAGCTGACTCAACCACTCAGTTTTAAACAAAACAGTATTTATTTTTACATGAACAAAGGAAAACCGAATTTAGAATAACATAACTATTTAAAAACCCAATCGACTCTACTACGACCTAATGATTCTGTTCCAAATACTTGCAACATCCCCATAAACATCCCTTGGCAAAAAATGTAAAATCAAACACAGGGTCTTGCAGGAGAGAGAGAGAGAGAGAGATGCCAGGGAGATTCAGCTTGGCACACCTATATAGCTGTTTCTTCGACCAGCAGCCTCAAAACATTGACTACTTGCTGAAACCAAAACAAACCACAGTTGAGCAAGGAGTGTATTTTGAACGTATTTTGCCTGAGGCAGTATCTGTTAGCTATAATCAAATTGGCCCTAAAACCCATTCAAACCAGGCACATCAGAATCAATGCATTTAAGACTCCCTCTGGAAAAAAAAACCAAGGGTAACCTAACATTGTTAAAGGAGCAGCAGCATCACGATGTTGACAAGTTAATCAAGTGGGCAAAAACTTAACATACGAAATATAATGTGGGAAATATGAAGTTATGCACTTCAGTAGGAAGGATGGAGGAGAAGGAATGTTATTTAAATGGAGAAAATGCAGAAAACTACAGCACAATGGGATTTAGTGGTCTTCAGGTTTAGTAGAGAAAGGAATTAGAAAGTAGACCTTTGTTTCAAAGGAAAGAAGACCGCACCTGGATTACTATTAATATTTTGGTCCTCCTATCTGGGAAAAGATATGTTGGCATAAGAGGCAGTTCAGAGAAGGTTCCTGAGGTATCCCAGGTATAGAGGGATTTTAATATGAGGAGTGATTGGGTAGCTTGAGCCTGTACTCACTGCAGTTTAGAAGAATGAGAAATAGGAGAAAGTGAGGACTGCAGGTGCTGGAGATCAGAGCTGAAAATGTGTTGCTGGAAAAGCGCAGCAGGTCAGGCAGCATCCAATGAACAGGAGAATCGACGTTTCGGGCATAAGCCCTCCTTCAGGAATGAGGAAAGTGTGTCCAGCAGGCTAAGATAAAAGGTAGGGAGGAGGGACTTGGGGGAGGGGTGTTGGAAATGCGATAGATGGAAGGAGGCCAAGGTGAGGTGGTTGGGTTGGTCGGTCCAGGTGTCCCAGAGGGGATACAGGCCACCTACTTGCGGAACGTTTCAGAGAACACCTCTGGGACACCCAGACCAACCAACCCAACCACCCCGTAGCCCAACTCCCCCTCCCATTGAGTTCATGCCAACCTCCTGAAGAGCATTCTACTTGGACCCACCACCCCACACTATCCCTGTAACCCTGCATTTCCGGTGGCTAATGCTATGACCTACAAATCTCTGGACACTGTGGGCAATTTAGCATGGCTAACCCATCTAACCTGTACATCTTTTGACTTATGGGTTCTTTTGTTGATTAAGGAATTAAGGCCATTTATCAACAGACTTCTTGTAAATTGCCTGTCCCTTTTGGTGGAATGTTACATTTTTTAAAAATAAAAACTGTCCTGGTAGTTTTTTAGATTAGATTAGATTAGATTACATTACAGTGTGAAAACAGGCCCTTCGGCCCAACAAGTCCACACCGACCCGCCGAAGCGAAACCCACCCATACCCCTACATTTACCCCTTACCTAACACTACGGGCAATTTAGCATGGCCAATTCACCTGACCCTGCACATCTTTTGGACTGTGGGAGGAAACCGGAGCACCCGGAGGAAACCCACGCAGACACGGGGAGAACGTGCAAACTCCACACAGTCAGTCGCCTGAGGCGGGAATTGAACCCGGGTCTCAGGCGCTGAGAGGCAGCAGTGCTAACCACTGTGCCACCGTGCCGCCCACTAAGTTTTATTTTGTAAACTTTGAAATATATAAACTGCAAATGTTTTGCGACTTTTGAGGTCCTTCCTTTTTAATGGAAATTTGTTAATGATGACAAGCACTATTCATGGTCACACACACTAATAGTGTGCTGAAAGGTAAATCCACGTCAACATCTCTGACCACAATGAGTAAAATTGAATTTGCTCCCCAATAATTGCTCCAGAATCATCATTTTAGCCAGTTGCAACCTGAAACATTACCACTCCAAGCTTCTACTCCAAGGCTGCATAGATCCGTGGCTTATACTCCTAGTGCTTGATTATTCCAGGACTCCCTCAGTTCCTGAGATAACCACTTCATTTAGAAGGGGCGTACCCGACTCAGCCATCCAATGATTTCAAGAGCTACCTAAGTGTTCTAAAATAGTCCTGGAACTTCCTTCCCAATGGTTTCAAATCTCAGGAATGCCTCCAGTGCTTATAAGTCAATATACCTGTGGTAATATTAGTTGTCAAAATATCCTTGACATACAAAATTCTGGCACATGGAGCAGTTGAACAGGTGATCTACCTGTATATTTAAAATGTTCATTTTAAGTTGAGTAATGCTTATTTAAATTCAGAATTCCTCTGGAGTTTATCTGAAATTAATCATAAAAATTTTGAAAAAGTCCTCTGATTTCTAGCAGAAATATAAAGGTACTACTTACTGTACATGGTGACTTTGGAGAAGGAGCAAACCAATTAACTCTGCTGTTTATTTGCATTGACCTAACATTGTAATCAAATAAGTTCTTAATCCAAGTGGGTGGCACAGTGGCTCAGTGGTTTGCACTGCTGCCTCACAGCATCAGGTATGCAATTCCAGCCTCGGGCGACTGTCTGTGTGAAGTTTGCATATTCTCCCTGTGTCTGCATGGGTTCCTTCCAGGTACTTAGGTTCTCTCCCACAATTCAAAATGTGTAGGTTGGGTGAACTGGCCATGCTAAATTGCACATAGTACTCAGGGATGTATAAATTAGGTGCATTAGTTAGGGGTAAATGTCGAGTAGTAGGAGAATGGTTCTGAGTTATTTTTGAGAGGGTTGGTGTGGCCTGCTTCCACATTGTAGGGTTTCGATGATTCTATGATCTCCTTGATGTGAGGTTGCCAAACTCTTACTGTCTATGACCAATCGTTTTTGCTGTGATGTGAATATAGTTTTAATATGACCAGGATAGTAATTAGAGTCAGAGTCATAGTCATACAGCACAAAAATAGACCAACTCATCCATGCCAACCAGACATCCCGATCTGACCTCTCCCTATTTAACAGCATTTAGCCCATATCTCTCTCAACCTTTTTGTTAATACGCCCTTCCAGATGCCTTTTAAATGTTGTCATTATACCAGCATCCACCACTTCCTCTGGCAGCTTATTCCATAATGCACAACCCTCTGCATGAAAAAGTTGCCCCTCAGGCCCCTTTTGAAATCCTTCCCCTCTCAGCTTAAACCGATGACTCCACTACCCTAAGAAAAATGCTTAACTACTCACCCTATCCATACCCCTTATGATTTTATAAATCTCTATTTATTGGCCTCCAAAACTCCAATAAAGGCCATTTACATTTTTTGAAGCCAAGCTTTACTTGTAGTTTAATTTTTTACTTTGTTTAAATGTCAAGTTAGCTATTCCTGACATTCAGTCAATATTTTGCCAGTTACAGAGAATGTTTTTATTTGGCCTATTGGCAAAAGGTTCATGCACGTACTCAGATGCAGGGAAATGATTGCTTGCATCATGTGGAATAAGTGTTGACATGCAATTCTATATTTAGATAGCTGAAAAGGCAGTCAGTGATGACATCTTATCCCAACAAATTGTTCTAACTGATCAAATAATGATAATTAGATTTAATGCTCCAAGAAACATATTATTTAAGTAATCAACAACAGATTTATCCACTTCCGCATTTCTTTAAAGTTGCAGATACTCTGGCAGCAAAACTGGGTGGTGGTGAATGTACACAATTGCATTTTTACTTCACTTCAGTAACAAATTACTAAGACATCAGATTTAGTTGGATTTCATGCATGCAGTGGTTGGTTGTCAGGACGTTATTTTTTCTTTGTTTCATGAGATATGAGTGTCCTTACAAGGCTAGCATTTCGAGTCATAGATGTACAGCACGGAAACAGACCCTTCAGTCCATCTCATCCATGCCTACCAGATATCCTAAATTAATCTAGTTCCGTTCGCCAGTATTTGGCTCCTATCCCTCAAAACCCTTCCTATTCAGATACCCACCCAGATGCCTTTCTAAATGTTGTAATTGTACCAGCCTTCACCACTTTCCTCTGGCAGCCTGTTCTATACATGCACTACCTTGTGTGCAAAAGTTGGCCCTTGGGTCACGTTTAACTTTTTCCCACTCACCCTATTCTTGCTCAATGCCTAATTGCCTTGAAAATTGCAGAGATGACCTGGAGTGAAATATAGCCGAGATTTCTTTCTCGGTGAGGATGTTAGTAAGCCACATAGGTCTTGATAAGAGATTCATGGTAATCATTACTGAGTACAGTTTTGAATTCCAGTTTTTTTTTATTGATTACATTTAAATTCCACTGGTTGCCATGGTGGAATTTGAGCTTATACCTCTAAAAGATTAGTCTGGGTCTTTGTATTACACATCTAGTGACATTTTCACTATGTCACAATCTCCCCACATCAACTACTAATTAGTGTGCTGGGGTTTCCCTTTTTGACTTGTTTTTACTAAATTAAAACAATTATTTGCACATGTTGCTTGTTTTCCACAAACAAGTGCAAGAATTGGCTGGTGAGAACCAACATGTTAGTTTAACTTTGGTAAAGAAGCTTTTGGAAATAAGTCAGGATAAAATTAGCAGTCACTTATTCAAATGTGTGTTAATTAATGAAATCTAGCACAGATTTGTTAAAAACTAATTGTTTTGAACTAACTTGCTTGAATTTATTGATGAAGTAACAGGATGGGTATGGATAATGTGGTTGATGTAATGCAAATGGATTTCCAATTGGTAAAATTGGAATGTTACAGGCTTAACAATTGAATGACAACCCATTGAATCAGACAGTAACAGCATGAATATCAAATTGACTGACAGAAGTCAAAGTTGTGATGAGTTTTTTTGACTGGAGGAACGTACCTTGTTAGCAGCTTTGGGGATCAGTGATAAGACATCTCTTTTTATTGTGTTGAATAGAACCCACTTTCAAAATTTGTCAACATGGTTTGGAATGGGCAGAAAAGTGGTCAATGAAATTCAATGCAGATAGACAAGAAGGAATTCATTTTAGGAAGAATAAGAAGAGTAATACAAAAAAAGACAAAGTTCTAAAAAATCAAGTGTAGGACTTGACCTCCACCTCACCAACCTGCCCATCTTTCTGTGACAGTATCCTGATCATCTCTCAGTCCTTATGGCAGTGTAGTACTGCCTTCACTGTTGTGTGGCACTATCATTAAATGGGTTAAACTTCAAACAGATAAAACAGAAGTGCTGTGGGCCATGAGCAGCAGAATCGTTCTCCACAATTTGCAACCACATGACTCGGGATATTCTCTACACTGCCATTACTGTCAAGCCATTAACTATGCCAAGATTAACTATGGTTCAATAACGGTATCGTGCCAGGAGCAGCACCAGGTGTACCTAACAAGTGTCAATCTGGTGAAACTGCAAAACAGGATAGCAAACAACAAAAGCAGCAAGTAATACATAGACCGAAGCAATACCACAATCAATGATCTGGTCTGAAACAGAAACAAATTTTGGGAAAATCTCAAGTCTGGTGGCATCTGTGGAGAGAAATGGTTAACATTTCAAGTCGGGAAACTCTTCTTCAGAACTGACAGCATCTTGTAAAAGTATTTTCTCCGAATGACAGGTTGGTGGGGGTTGGAGGGGGTGGGTGGAGGAATGAGCAGATAGTTGGAGATAAGAGCACAGAGAGAAAAAGGGGGAGAGAAAGTTAGGAAGACTAGGGATTGTTGATAATAAGTCAACGACGAAGAGAAGCTAGATATGTGATAATTGGGACTTGAAGTGGGTAAAATGGGTTGGGTGTGCTGACAGCAACCCATATCATGATAGGACCTAGGGTGTGGCGATGTGTAAAAGACATAGATGTTCAGACTCTAAAATTGTTGAACTTGATATTGAGTTCCAAAGATTTGCAACAACCTTGAGCCAGAAGTGCTAAGTGGATGCTCCATCTCTGCCTCTTCCAGATAGCCCCAGCACCAACGATGCCAGTCTTCAGCCAACTCGATTCACTCCAAGTAATATCAAGAAATAGTTGGAGACAGGATAATGCAAATATTATGGACCCTGACCACATTCCAGCAATATTACTGAAGACTTGTACGCCAGAATGAGTCACATCTCTAGCCATACTGTTTACAGTACAGAGTTGAGAGTGTGTTCATGGAAAAGAACAGCAGCTCAGGCAGCATCCGCAGAGCAGGAAAATCGACGTTTTGGGCCAGAGCCCTTCTTCAGGAATATGATGATTCCTGATGAAGGGCTCCAGCCCAAAACATCAATTTTCCTGCTCCTCGGATGCTGCCTGACCTGCTATGCTTTTCCCGCAACACACTCTCAGCTCTGATCTCCACTGTCTCTTGTTTGTCGTACAGGTATAACACTGACATCAGATTGGCAATGTGGAAAACTATCCAGCTATTTCTTGTCCATAAGGGCGCATCCAACCAGGCTAATTACTGTAACGAATAGAATCTTGATCGTCAGTGATAATGGAGACTTTGAGTGGGTGAAAATAGATTGGCTGTGCTGAAAGCAGCCCATGTTGTGACAGGACCAAGGGAGTGGCATGTGTGAAAAGCATGGAAGAACGTGTTAAGTCTCCAAAATTATTGAACTTGATATTGAGTCCTGAGATCTGCAAGATCTCATCTGAGCAGCAAGAGGAATCGATGTTTTGGGCTAAACCCCCTGCTTAAACTCGAAACATCGACTCTCTTGGTGCTCCGATGCTGCCTGACCTGCTGTGCTTTTTCCAGCACCACAATTTATCGACTCTGACTTCTCCAGCATCTGCAGTCCTCACTACCTCCTAGTTTCTGCCACTCAACTCCTAATCTCACTAGAGCCTTGGCACAAAAGAGCTGAATTCCTGAGGGGATGAGAGTAACTGCCCTTGATGTCAAAGTTGCATTTCACAATATGGCTTCAAGGCCTCTTGTGGAACTGGGGGTCAATAGCAATTGGGGGAAAACTATCCACTGAATGGAAACCTAATTATTACAAAGGAAGATGGTTGTGTTGGTTGGAGGTCAGCCATCTCAGCACAGGGCAGCAGCTTTTGAAAACTGTGCACTATCATCCAGAAGGATAAGTGTGGCAGATACATGGGAATACCATAACCTGCAAGTTCCCATCCAAGCTACGAACCATCCTCGTATATCATAATTTCTTTCGTGTCACAGGGTCCGAATCCTGGAACTTCTTTCCAAATAGCACTGTAGGTGTACGAGCGTCATACCAGAAACAAACTGTCAACTCTGTTTTTCTCTCTCCACATATGTCACCAGTCATAGTCATAGAGATGTACAGCATGGAAACAGACCCTTCGGTCCAACCCGTCCATGCCAACCAGATATCCCAACCCAATCTCGTAGTCCTGCTGAGTTTCTCCATTTTCTGTATTTATGCTTATGCAAGATGGACTGCAGTGGTTTAAGAAAGCCAGTCACCACTACTTTAAGGATGACTGGGGATGAGCAATAAATGCTGGCCCAGCCAGCAGCGACCACATCTTGGAAATGAATAAATAGTGGAATTCCTGTATATGAATAATCTTGCTCAAGAGCATTTTAGTTTTTCTTATGCCTCCACCCTCCCTGAAGACATTAACGCTCTCCTGGCAATAATTGTTTACTGGACTGCGACTTCCTGAATCTCTTTGGTGCAGTTAGCCTGGTTGTAACCCCACTATGGCATATCTTCTGCCAATTCCTGCTGAATCCAGTTTCATTGCCCACATGTAGCCATTTTTCACATGCGAGAAATGAATAGGGTTATGTAGAATGTCCTACTCAGTTGTCATTCAAAATGATTCTATTCTTATGACAATGTGAAAACAAAGATTGGAATGTTTGCTATTATAAATTGTTTATTATTCTCGAATACAGAACTAGCACATGCTGCTGTCGTACAACATTAATGCAGAATTATGATACGTCAAATTCTTCAAATGTGAAACTTAAAAATTCTCCAGAATCAAGTTAAAATTCGATGTTGTTATCTCAAACTTAATGTGTTCTTCTGGTTTGGGAGTGAGCTACCTTGTGCTATTTTGCACAAAATAATGCAAATATATAAATAACTAGTGAGGTCATTGGCCAAGGGATGAGATTCTTTCTTTTGGGCTCTTGATGAAAGTATCCAAGAGAATCTGAACTCATATTAGAAATATAGATTTGTAACAATCGATTGGAAAGGTGGAACAGGCGTGAGGAGCAGAATGACGTATTTCTCATGTTTTCCTGCATAGAAGTATGTATTAATGTAGTTTGGAAGTTTTGCAATGTCAAGTGTTTTGAGTAAAATAGTGCAGTTGTTCCAGATTTCCATAATGTGATGGGATTCTTCGTTAAGGTAGAGAGTGACAGTTGGGTCTGAGACTGGAGTCCTGAATCTGAATAGATGAAACAACAATGATATTAGATGCAATTTGGCTATGAGAAATTGGGAGCATTACTTAGAGATGATGGTGAATAGGCAATGGCAAATGTTTAAAGAGTGCATGGGGCAACTGCAACAATTGTTTGTTCCTGTCTGGCATGATACGAAAAGTAAAAGTCGCCTGAGCATGTCATAGAGTCATAGAGATGTACAGCATGGAAACAGACTCTTCGGTCCAACCTGTCCATGCCGACCAAATATCCCAACCTAATCTAGTCCCACTTGCCAGCACCCAGCCTTTATCCCTCCAACCCTTCCTATTCATATACCCATCCAGATGCCTCTTAAATGTTGCAATTGTACCAGCCTCCAACACTTCCTCTGGCAGATCATTCCATACACATACCACCCTCTGTGTGAAAACGTTGTCCCTTAGGACTCTTTTATATCTTTCCCCTCTCACCCGAAACCTATGCTCTTTAGTTCTGAACTCCCCAACCCCAGAGAAAAGACTTTGTCTATTTATCCGTTCCATGCCCTTCATGTTTTTATAAACCTTTATAAGGTCACCCCTTAGTCTCCAAAGCTCCAGGGAAAACAGCCTCAGCCTATTCAACCTCTCCCTATAGCTCAAATCTTCCAATCCTGGAAACATCCTTGTAAATGTTTTCTGAACCCTTTCAAGTTTTGCAACATCGTCCCAATAGGAAAGAGACTAGAATTGCATGCAAAATTCCAACAGTGGCCGAACCAATGTCCTGTACAGCCGCAAAATGATCTCCCAATTCATAAACTCAATACTCTGACCAATAAAGGAAGGCATACCAATTGCCGCCTTCACTATCCTATCAACCTGCGACTCCACTTACAAGGAGCTATGAACCTGCACTCCAAGGTCTCTTTGTTCAGCATCACTCCCTATGACCTTACCATTAAGTGTATAAGTCCTGCTAAGATTTGCTTTCCCAAAATGCAACACCTTGTATTTATCCATCTGCCACTCCTCAGCTGATTGGCCCATCTGACCAAGATCCTGTTGTAATCTGAGGAAACCTTTGCTGTCCACTACACCTCCAATTTTAATACCTTCTGCAAACTTACTAACTATACTTCCTGTGTTCACATCCAAATCATTTATCTAAATGATGAAAAGTCTGAAAAACAACCCTTAACCACCACCACCACCACCACCCTCGTCTTCTACCTTTTGAGCCAGTTCTGTATCCAAATAGCTAATTTTCCTGTGTTCCATGAGATCTAATCTTGCTAACCTGTCTTCCATGGGGAGCCTTGTCGAACGCCCTTCTGAAGTCCATATAGGTCACATCCACCACTCTGCCCTTATCAATCCTCTTTGTGACTTCAAAAACCTCAGTCAAGTTCCTGAGACACCATTTCCCATGCACACAGCCGAGTTGGCTATCCCAAATCAGTCCTTGCCTTTCCAAATACATGTACATCCTGTCCCTCAGGATTCCCTCCAACAACTTTCCCACCACTGATGTCAGGCTCACTGGTCTATAGTTCCCTGGCTTGTCCTTACCGCCTTTTTTTAGAATAGTGGTACCACGTTAACCAAACTTGAGTCTTCCAGCACCGCACCTGTGACTATCGACAATACAAACATCTCAGCGAGGGGCTTAGCAATCACTTCCCTAGCCTCCCACAGAGTTCTCGGGTACGCCTGATCAAGTCCTGGGGATTTATCAATTTTTTGCGTTTTGAGACATCCAGCACTTTCTCTTCTGTAATGTGGACATTTTTCAAGATGTCACCATCTATTTCCCTACATTCTACACCTTCCATGTCCTTCTCCACAGTAAACACCAATGCAAAATACTTGTTTAGTATGTCCCCCATCTCCTGCAGCTCCACACAAAGTCCACCTTGCTGATCTGTGAGGGGCCCTATTCTTTCCCTAGTTATCCTTTTGTCCTTAATGTATTTGTAAAAACCCTTTGGATTCTCCTTAACTCTATTTGCCAAAGATATCTCATGTCCCCTTTTTGCCCTCCTGATTTCCCTCTTAAGTATACTCCTGCCTTTAATCTCTTCTTAGGATTCATTCAATCTCACCTAACATGTGTTCTCCTTTTTCCTAACCTAATCCTCAATTTCTTTAGTCATCCAGCATTCTCTACACCTACCAGCATTCCCTTTCATCCTAACAGGAATATACTGTCTTTGGACTCTTGTTATCTCATTTCTGAAGGCTTCCCATTTTCCAGCCGTCCCTTTACCTGCGAACATCTGCCCCCAATCAGCTTTTGAAAGTTCTTGCCTAATACCGTCAAAATTGGCCTTTCTCCAATTTAGAACTTCATCCTTTAGATCTGGTCTAGCCTTTTCCATCATTATTTTAAATCTAATAGAATTATGGTCACTGGCCCCAAAGTGCTCCCCCACTGACACCTCAGTCACCTGCCCTGCCTTATTTCCCAAGAGTAAGTCAGGTTTTGCACCTTCTCTTGTAGGTGCATCCACATACTGAATCAGAAAGTTTTCTTGTATGCACTTAACAAATTCCTCTCCATCTAAACCCTTAACACTAAGGCAGTCCCAGTCTATGTTTGGAGTTAAAATCCCCTACTATATTATTCTTAGAGATAACTGAAATCTCCTTACAAATCTGTTTCTCAATTTCCCACTGACAGTTAGGGGGGTCTATATAATACAATAAGGTGATCATCCCTTATTTCTCAGTTCCACCCAAATAACTTCCCTGATTATATTTCCAGGAATATCCTCCCTGAGTACAGGTATAATGCTATATCTTATCAAAATGCCACTCCCCCCTCC
This sequence comes from Chiloscyllium plagiosum, assembly GCF_004010195.1. Lineage (NCBI taxonomy): Eukaryota > Metazoa > Chordata > Chondrichthyes > Orectolobiformes > Hemiscylliidae > Chiloscyllium > Chiloscyllium plagiosum. The sequence continues at coordinate 60,098,237 of NC_057710.1, read as the reverse complement.
TCTCTCGCCTCCCTTTCTGTCCTTCCTGTCGCATTTGTATCCTGGAACATTAAGCTGCCAATCCTGTCCATCCCTGAGCTGCATTTCTGTAGTGACGATGATATCCCAGTCCCATCTTCCTAACCATGTCCTGAGTCCATCTGCCTTCTCTGTTAGGCCTCTTGTATTGAACTAAATGCAGTTTAATATATCAGTCCTACCTTGTTCTTTGTTCATGTCTGTCCTGACTAACTAACTAACTTTTCTCAACTATACCAGTCTCCGATTGATCTATCACTGTCTCATCTTACCACTTTAAATCCTCCTGAGCAGCTCTAGCAAATCTCCCTGCCAGTATATTAGTCCCCTTCCAGTTCAGGTGCAATCCGTCCTTCTTGTACAGGTTACTCTAGCCCAGAAGAGATTCCAGTGATGCAAAAATGTGAATCCTTCTCCCATAAACCAACTGTATGGTCAAGTGAGAGGAACTGAAGGAAACCAATATTAATCAGAAACTTTTGTTGGGGGAATTGATTGGCCTTCAATCCTATAAATCCCCAAGGCTTGGGAATTTACATCCCAGTATTAAGTTCTTTTTCCTGACATTCTCTCACACTTGATGCAACTGCAATTTGCCAACTTATGTCAACAACAACCAAATGTTATTAAGCACGTTATAGTAAAAGCTGTGGAGAAACCCTGAACACTCTTCACTATGGTTGCGAAGCGTATCTTTTTGTATAAAGGAAACAGTCCTTCCTTTATACAAAATCTTTTAAATCGCAGTCAGTAATGCCCACAAGACAACCCCCAGTCACCCTCAGTCACCTCAAAACACAATGCAGTGACCATCTCGCCTCCAGAAACAATATAGTGCAAAATCATCCCTTAATGTTCAGATCTGGTGTGAATTATATATTTTTAAACTACAGGGAGTAGTCAGAATTCCAAGTATAATACTCCTATTGATTTCTTAGTAGGGAATGAAAATGTAAGTACGCTTTTTAATTGCAAGAAAATGGCCATGTAAATGCTTCTGAACAATAGGAGATGATAATGTAATTTCTTACAATTTATCTGCAAGTCAGAAGCATCCCATCCTAGTTTCAGGATATCCAATTTCCTGCAGATCAGCTGAGCAAGTTAACTCTTTAATATCACACCAGAGTACTAAAGGAAGTAACTTCTACAGACTCTGAAACAGTTCTTGTGGATTGGAAAGCAGCTAATGTAACCACACTATTTAAAAAAGTTAGAAAGAAAGCAGGGAATTATAGACAGGTTATCCTAACAAAGATAGTGTGGAAAATACAAGACACCATTCTCAAAGATTTAATAGCAGACCACTTGGAAAACAGTGACAGGATTGGACAGTGTCAGCATGGATTTGGTTTGATTAATTTATTTGATCTTATTTTCTGTCACATGTACCCAATTACAGTGAAAAGCTTTGTTTACAAACAGTACAGGCAGATCATAGTAAGTAAGAACATACAGACCATAGGGTGAAAAAAACTAGACAAAGGCATACAAGTTACATCGTACAGGGTGTATGCTAGGCAAGATCAACATTAGCAAGATCAGCATTATTTTAAGGTAGAGTCCATTCATCAGTCTAATAATGGCTGGGAAGAAGCTGTTCCTGACCCTGTTGACAAGTTACATCGTACAGGGTGTATGCTAGGCAAGATCAACATTAGCAAGATCAGCATTATTTTAAGGTAGAGAGTCCATTCATCAGTCTAATAATGGCTGGGAAGAAGCTGTTCCTGACCCTGTTGATACATGTGTTGAAGCTTCTGTATCTTTTGCGTGACAAAAGAGGTTGTAGGTGTTAAAACACTGGGTAAACACTCCTGCTTGATTTAAATCAGCAACACAAAGATTTATAGAGTGCAGGATGCTCTGAAAATTCAAGAGGCTAAGAAGTATTTAAAGTAAAAATGAACAACTTTATTTCTTATAGTATAACAGAGATTAATTAACTAACAACTATTTACAGCTCCTTCCTCTAACCTATCTTTTACTTTCCCTTTTTATAATACTAGTCCAATAAAACCCCTGATTAAGGTTTACCAAAAGTTCAAATTTTCAAAACCAGCCAGATGTCGAATTTTCTCTTCCATCGCCTCTGTCTTATTCTTCTTAGGGATTTCTGTTTCACAGGTTACTGATCGATAAAGGTACCTTTTAAGAGAGCTATTCTCTGATCAGTCTGCAGACGCTGGTGACTTGGCAGTTTTCCCAACTGTTCAATTTTCCCTGGTCTTATACTCCCAAAGCATCGAATTATGTAATTGGCTTTTAATATTGTCAATGTACTAAATTCAAACTTGATTGGAGTTTGGTATTTTTCAGGGTATAATTTAAACTGATTGACCTAATGCAAATTTGTTTTGTTGTCTCCAGGCAACCAGCTGGTAGAGTTGTTCGGCCAAAAGTTACATTATATCTTGTTCAGAACACTTGGTGCTATGTCAGGTGGTTCTGCTTTGCTTTTAATTCCCTCATAGGTACAATACACCCACATCTTCATAACATAGGAAAATATTGTTGGGGTGTGATGGATCTTTGATGTTGGCAGCCTTCCCGTGGTAATGGGCTGTATAAGTGGAGAAGGGCTCATGCCCGAAACGTCGATTCTCCTGCATCTTGGATGCTGCCTGACCTGCTGTGCTTTTCCAGCAACACATTTTCAGCTCTGATCTCCAGCATCTGCAGTCCTCACTTGCTCCCTGTATAAATGGAGACCATGGATGGAAGGCTTCTGTGATGGTCTGTGCTGTGCTCTCAACCTTCTGTAGTTTCTTATGGTTCTGGGCAGAATAATTACCATTCCAAGCTGTTATGCACCCAGACAGTCTGCTTTCAATGGTGCATCTGTAAAAGTTGGTGAGCGTCCTTATGGACATGCCAAGTTTCCTAAGTTGCCTGAAGAAGAAGAGGCATTGTTGTGCTGCCTTGACCATCATATATACGTGGGACATCCAGGACAGGTTATCGGTTATGATCACTCCTAGGAACTTGTCACTGTCCACCATCTCAACCTCCGCACTGTTGATGTAGATGGTGGTGAGAATGTGTATAGGGTATAAGCAGACAGGGAAAGAGTTAAGCTCTGAGTTTTGTGAAACGAGATTCAGCTGAGCATGAATTGGATCAGATAAGAATGTACAGTTAACAATGGGGTGCTGGAAGCAAGGGTAATGGGTTAACAAGATGGAAAAGCAGTCATTATATAGAGCCATTTAAGAGGATGAGGTAGCATTCCGTATGTAACGTCAATTAACAAGGTGAAAAGTATTCATTATGTGAAGCCGGTTAGCAAGGTTAAGAACATTCATTGTGTAACAGCAGATGGCTTAATCTTTTACTATTGACACTAGCTGATTGTAATGGTCACCGAATCTATATGTGTGTTGCCTTATCTGGATGCCCCTCCTGTAAAATGACTATATAGTTCATTGAGAAGCAGCTGTTCCAGAGAAGACAGTGAACTCCTGTCTGTGCAAATAGGTGATTGTTCTGTCTCCCTCCAGGGCGCATAGTAAAGTTGAAGGAAGTAAAAGTATACTGTACCTCCGAGCATTTTGCTTGGGGGGGGGGGGGGGGGGGGCGAGAATGGGGCAACCATATTGGCACAGTCTATAGGATCCAAATGGATACTTACGATCGGATAGTGTCAGCAACCGCCCAGTATCTCAAGACAGACGGGCTCACAAGGTAAGAGTTTAAACCTTGGTCCCTCTTGATATTCCTGTGTGCTGGAGATGGTCCCTTGCTTGATTGCTGTCTATTCCACAGATTCCTCGAACATTAATTAGGTCACTTGAGAGAGACCGTTTCATGAGAGCGCGGGCAGGCAGAGGTTCAAGTCCTCTGCGTTGCATTGGGGGGGGGGGGGAGAGGTGTGTGATTGAGATTCAAGCCCTTTGTGCGGTACAGGGATTCAAGTTCCCTGGGGTGGGTTTGGTTGAGGTTCGAGTCATCTGCACGGTACTGTGGTTCAAGTCTACTGGGTGGGTTGATTTGAGGTTCAAGTCCTCCGCACTGTGCTGAGCTTTGTGTATTTAAGTGAGGTTCGAGCTTTGTGTGTTTATTTGGGGTTCGAGCTTTCTGTGTTTATTTGGGGTTCGAGCTTGTGTGTTTGTGGGATTAAAGCCCCTGTGAGGAGTAAAGTGAGAAAGGCATTTAAATCCCCGAGTGGCGAAATTTGAGGCTCTGTGAGTCTTTGTACCGGGGGAAGAGAGTGGCTTGGGTTGTGGTGCCATGTGGTCCGCTGCGAGGTCTTTCTCTTTTCTTAAGTGTAATTTCAGTGAGAGGATGCAAAAAAGAGAAAGCATTGAAATTAAGGTTGTACTAATACTTCGTTTGAAAAAGGAAAGTTTCAATGTAAATTGTGCCATGTTGAAAGTTTGATGTTTAAAAATTTTGGCTTGTTAAAATAAGGTTCAGAAAATCCTTCAGTAACTGTTTTGCCTTGTTTGAATCAGCATTTCAATTCAATGTGTTTTTTGGACTGTGTTGTCGGGCAGATTTTGTTTCTCATGGAAATTGTACATTTTTAAAATTAACAAACTTGTTACCTTAAAGTAAACCGAGTGCCTTAGCCCTGATTTGTTTGAAATTCAACAATACCCCCTGTTGAAAAAACAACAGTTGGGTCAGTGGTCCTGCTTTAGCCAGATGAGAATTTTGTATTACAATGTCTTTGCTGTGTTTTTAATGCAGAATGTTCACAAAAAGAAGAGTGCATTTTTAGTTTGATGTTTTGTTAAGATTTTCTAGAGAATATTAGAACTTGAGATTGAGCTGCTGAAATTCTGTTAATTATTGTTAAGACATCATTGGCCACCTTCATATTGCAAATTCAAGCAATGTTGATCTCTACCAAAGTTGCCACTGTAATTCCAATTGTTTTATTTGAGAAGTTTCATTTGGAGAACATATTTTAAAATATTCAGCATTTGTTTCCCAAGAATGTTTGAGATTTAAATCTGAACTGAAACTAATTGTTTAAGCACATGAAACATTTTGGTGTTTTCTTGCTGTTCTGAGAATGCTGAAATAGGCAGACACAGTTTAGTATAGTTAAATGTGTGACTGTCTTCGTACTGATAAGCACTTGGGCAAGGAAGGGATGAGAGAGGAAATGCAAAGATACTTTTAGCAGTTAACATCTTCTTCAGAGTTTCTCCATTCACAGGTAAAGCATGCCTTTGGGCCACCACCCACCTTTCCACAACCTAATCCAATCAGCTCCCCAGTCGTAAGCATGAAAAGTGAAGAGGTCAGTACGCTTTTTGTCAGTGGCCTTCCTCTGGACCTTAAACTACGTGAGCTTTACCTTGCCTTTCAATCATTTAAGAGATGTGAAAGTTCACTGATCAAGCCAACATCACAGCAGCCAGTTGGCTTTGTTATATTTAACAGCAGAGCAGGAGCAGATGCAGCAAAGAATGCTGCGTTCACCTATCCAGCTGCAGCTGGATGCGCTGATATCCTCCATCCAAAGCATTTCCAGAAGGATGGAAGTCTTGTCGGTTTTGTGAAGTGTTTGACTGCCCTTATCTAAGAAATCAGGTTTCTCAGTGGAGTGATGCAGAAGGATAGACTGAAATTTGGTTTTAGAAAACTGGTTTGTTCCCACACGACTTGGAGGGAGTGGTCACTAAGGACTGTGGATTTAAGACATTTACTGGTGAATTTTTTTTCCACTTGGGAAGATTCTTCAAATTCTAATTACTGAAACAGGCTAGTAATTTTTGTTGTTATAATCATTGAATGCTGTGTGTCAGTAACTTGTTTAGCCACTGGCTGTCAAAGAGTCTTGTGAAAACTGGTAGTGCCATCTCCGTGGTTATCATGAAATGATAAAAGAAGGGAATGAATGTGTATGGGGTATAAGTAGGTCGGGAAAGAGTTAAGTTCTGAGTTTTGTGAAACAAGAGGTTCAGCTAAGCATGACTAAGATCAGAGAAGAACTTAAGAGTTAACAATGGGTTCCTGGAGGCAAGGGTAATGGGTTAACAAGGTGGAAACGTATTCAGTATGTAGAGGTATTTAATAAGATGAGGTAGCATCCATTGTGTAATGTCAAAAGTATTCATCATATGAAGCCAGTTAGCAAGGCTAAGAACATTCATTTGTGTAACAGCAGATGGCTTAATCTTTACTGTTGATGCCCGTTGATTGTAACAGTCACCCAGTTAATAAGTATGTTGCCTTATGTGGATGCTCCTTCCTGTAAAATGACTATATAGTTCATTGAGAAACTGCTGTTTCAGAGAAGACAGTGAACTCATGTCTCTGTGCACGTGGGCAATCGTTCGCTCTCCCTCCAGGGCCCAGAATAAAGATGGAGGTAAAACTATACTGTGTCTCTGAGCGTTTTGCTTCGATTGAGCTAGGGAAAGGATGACAGTGACATATTATCCTCTTTTCTTTCTGAAGTCAATGATCAGTTCTTAAATTTTGCCAACATTGAGAGAGGAGTTGGCCTCATTGCACCACATCACAAAGCTCTCTATCTCCTTCTGTATTCTGACTCATTGTTATTTGATATCCAACCGCCATGATGGTGTCATCAGCAAACTTGCAGATGGCGTTCATTCGGAATTGGGTGTATAGGAAGTACAGTAATGGGCTGAGAAAGCATCCCTGTGGGTGGTCCAGTCTTGTGTTATTGTGGAAGAAGTGCAGTTCCCTGTCTTCACTGATTGCCATCTTTGGTCAGACTGCTAAGGATCCATTAGTAGAGGATGGAGCTGAGACCTACGTCACGGAAGTTTGAGATGTCTGGAGGGGGTAACGGTGTTGATGGCAGAACTGTAGTCAATGATTAGGAGTTTGACAAAGGTGTCTTTGTTGTCCAGATGTTCCAGGGATTAGTGCAGGGCTAGGGATATGGCATCAGCTGTGGACCTGTTACAAAAGTATGCAAATTGCAGGGGATTGAAGCAGGCCTGGAGATTAGAGTTGGTGTGGACCATGACCAGCCTGTCTAAGCTCATGATTATGGAGGTCAGAACCACTGGACAGTAGTCATTAAAGCATGTTACATGAGCTTTCTTAGGTATTGGGATGATGATGATCTTCTCGAAGCAGGTGAAGACTTTGGCTTGTAGGAAGGAGAGGATGAAGATGTTGGTGAACACCTCCGCCAGTTGGTCCGCACAGGATCTGAGTGCTCGGCTGAGGATTCTGTCTGGGCCCATCGCTTCCCTTGGCTTTTCTGACCCCTAGGAAGACCAATCTGACATCTGCAGTGGGGCTGTTGAGGCAGGTGATGACTTGCTGCTGGCATTCTCTTTGAACGAAGCATAGAAAGCAGTAGGGAGAGACGTGTCTTTGTCTGCTATCTTGTATCCCATAATGTTGTTCAGGTGTTGCCACAGGCATTGGGAGTCTGTATGGTTGGTTTGGGCCACTAACCTGGTCTTGTACTGCTTCTTGCTATCCCTGATGGCTTTGCAGAGGTCATATTTTCTGTGTAGGTCCGGGTTGTCTGACTTTGCTCAACAAATCTATTGAAATTTTGAGGGATGTAAATCATAGAAAAGGGAACTTGTGGATGTGTTTTATTTTGATTTTCAGAAGGTTTTTGGTAAGGACCCACATGTGAAATTAACATGTAAAATTTGAAGTGCATGGGTATTAGGGATAGTGTATTGATGTGGGTAGAGAACTGCTGGCAGACAGGAAACAGTAGGAATAAATGGGTCATTTTGAGTGGAAGCCAGCAATCAGTGGTGGACTAGAGGGTTCAGTGTTTGGACCACAGCAGTTCATAATTTTACATTTGTAAATTAGAATAGGGAGCTAAATGTAATATCTCCAAGAATGCAGATGTGAGAAAGCTGATTGAGATGTGAACTGTGGGGAGGATGCAGAGATTCTTCAATTTGGATGAGTTAAGTCAGTGAACAAATGCATGGCAGATGAAGTGTCATGTGGATGAGTGTGAGGGTTTTCACTTGTAGCAATAAAAAGGAATGGTGATTGATTGGGAAAGGGGGAGGTGCAATGATGCCTGGGTATCCTTGTACACCAATTGCTACAAGGGTGCAGGTGCAGCAGGCAGAGAAGAAGGCAAATGGTATGTTGCCCTTTATCATAGGTTTTGAGTACAGGAGTTCGGATGTCTTGCTGCATTGTTTCGGGCCTTGGTGAAAACAGCTGGAATATTGAATGCAATTTGTCTCCTTACCTGAGGACAGATGTTCTGCCTATAGAAGGAGCATGACGAATGTTTACCAGACTAGATTGGTTAGGACTATATTCAGGGATTCATCATATTCCTGATGAAGGGCTCTGGCCTGAAAAACGTTGATTTTTTTTTTCCCTCCTGCTCCTCAGATGCAGCCTGACCTGTTCTTTTCCAGCAATACACTCTCAACCAGGACTATATTCACTTGATTTCAAGAGAATAAGACAGAATCTCAGAGAAACCTATACAATTTTTACCAGGACTTGACATGGTAAATGCAGGAAAGATGTTCCCAGTGACTGGGGTGACTCCCCCGCCCCCACCAAACCATGGTCAAGGTCTAAGGATACAGGGTGGGCCATTTGGCAGAGATAAGAAATTTCTTCACTGAGTGGTGAGCCTGTGGAATTCTCTGCCCTAGAAAGCCATTGAAGCCAAAATATTGAATGTTTTGAAGAAGCAGTTAGATATTGTCCTTGTAGCGAAAAGGATCAAAGGGTATGGGAAAAAAGTGGGAACAGGGTAAGATTATTTGAATCATTGAATAGGTACAAATGGCTAAATAGCCTACTCCTGTTCTTATTTTCTGTGTTTCTCAAATGAGATAATCATTGGAAATTCACATCAAAACATAATCAAGTTTATTTCTGCCATTTTGCTTTTGCTCAAAGTACTTGAAAGTAAGTAGCTGAATCTTTATAATCTCATAATATCATTTTCATTAGGTCTTTAATTCTCTTTTTCATTCTCACACTTTTGTCTTTTTCTCTGTACATTTCCTTTTCCGTGGACAAGAAAAATAGACTAACCCGAGCTTGAATCACCTGACTGTGCTTTTCCATTTTTTCTTTTCTGAATACGATGTGAACCTCTTACTGACAGTAGTTATTTATGGTTCCAAAATTTTAGTTTGAAAATCAAATGCTGGAGATCAGAGTCAAGAGTGTGGTGCTGGAAAAGCACAGCTGGTCAGGCAGCATCCGAAGAGCAGGAGAATCAACATTTCAGGCATAAGCCCTTATCGTGCTCCTCGGATGCTGCCTGATGTGCTGTGCTTTTCCAGCACTACACTCTGAACTTTGCTGGCTGGGTGAGCAATTATTGCTGATCCCTAAATGCCCTGGAGAATGTGGTGAGCTGCCACCTTGAACCACTGGGGTCCATTTGTTGAACATCAACCCATAATAACATTAGGGAGGAAGTTTCAGGATTTTGATTGAACATCACTGAAGATATTGCAATGTAGTTTTCTGTCAGGATTGAGTGTGGCTTGGAGAGAAACTTGCAGATGATAGTGTTTATGTGTATCTGCTGCCTTTGCCCCTCTAGGTGGCAGAGGTCATGCATTTGGAAGGTTTTGATTAGGGAACATTAATGTATTTCTGCAGTGCATCTTTGGAGTTGAGGGAATGCATGTTTGTGAATGTGATGCCTGTCAAGTGGGCCTCTTAGGTTGTTGGACCTGCAAGTGAGGTGTATTCCACTCCTGATATGTGCCTTTTAGATGCTGGGCAGGTTTTAAGGAGTCGCATGATGAGTGTTCCCAGCTACTGTCCTATCTTGTAACCGTGATATTTTTATGGCTAGCCTAGTTTAGTTACTGGTCAATAGTAAACCCCAGGATGATCATGATCGGGATTTTGTTGATGGTAAAGTAATTGAATGTCAAGGGGTAATGGTTAGATCCTCTGTTGCAGATGGTCATTTAATGGCTGCTGTTGGTCAGTGAGTGTATTTCAAAAGTTTTACTTTTACAATTTTGCCCAAACAAAAGTTTAATGCTTCCATTATAACTTGGAAGAGGATGAAATATGAATCATTGTAGACTTGCTTACTGACTCAGTAGATGAGCCATGCAAGCATGAAAGCTTTAAGTTTCTCTTCCAATTTCTTTAGTTACTGATCACCACTGGACAAGCAACGTATTTTAGGTTGTGGCTCTTTGGCTCTGGGTTAGAAAATTGATTGAGGAGAAAGTGAGGTCTGCAGATGCTGGAGATCAGAGCTGGAAATGTGTTGCTGGAAAAGCTCAGCAGGTCAGGCAGCATCCAGGGAACAGGAGAATCGACGTTTCGGGCATAAGCCCTTCCTGAAGAAGGGCTTATGCCCGAAACGTCGATTCTCCTGTTCCCTGGATGCTGCCTGACCTGCGCTTTTCCAGCAACACATTTCCAGCTTAGAAAATTGATTATCTATCACGATTGCCCTTCTTGTTTGCTAATCACAATTGGGGAGGTGCATGTGGACAGCATCATGTTAGCTGGCAATGCTCTCATGTTCGTTATCAGAATTCGCTTGTCTGACTGTTACTCAGTTTTGTTTTAATATGTACATATGAAGGTCAGGGGGAAAAAAAAGGAACTAATGGTTGCCTTGCGTGTGAATTGATGACCAATCTGCCTCAAGTCCATCAACAAACCTTCACCCAGCTGTTCACGTCAGCATTTATCCAGGATCCAAGGTTGTCATTATGCAGTTTGTCTTGATGCTGGCTGTGATTTTAATAGCCTGACAGCTTGCTTTGCTGTATGAAAATGCAGTTTCTGTTGCTAGGCAGTACTATCAATTAGTTGTCAGGTCATATTTAGCACTGCCCTTGATTGGTGAAAGTTGCTCTCAAGTAGAGATGGCTCGCAATAAAGGTGGTGAGTCCCCAAGTGGTTGAAATGATAAATTTTACAAGTTTTATTGGAAAGTTGTTTTAATTGGATAGCACTAAATGGGATAAACAGGATCTTTTGAGCATAATTGGTATGTTCATGTCACTTTGACAGAGAACTGGTGATGTCCAACAAAAAAATTGATCCCCTCTTTGTTATTCTTTAGTTATAAGTTTGCTTTCTAACCATCTTTTCATAATTGAATAGGTTTTCTTCAACAAATGATTTCTTAAATTGCTTTCTCAGGTATATTGTGTGATATCCCACAATATTCAGAATGTAGAAATTACAATGAAGATCATTATTCCCTTTTGAGAGTGCACTGCATGATGTGACTGAGTCAAAAGGACCAAAATGATTAGAAATCTGATCTGTACTCTGTAGCTCATAACTAAGCTACCTAGCCTGCGCATCCCTGGGCAATATGGGGCAATTTTACCATGGCCAATTCACCTAACTTGCATAATGATCTTTGGACGATAGTCATATTTTTTATTTTTTAAGGTAAGGAAATTAGTGAAGAATTTTTCTACATCGCTGTTTACTGAGCTCTTGGTAGGACAGTGTTTTTTTTAAAACCCACTTTAACCTTGCTGTCATATTGATTTTAATATTTATGGTAATCTGTGAGCTATTGTCCAGCAGAAAATGATTGTAAAATCTGCCAGACTCAGCAAATTTGGGTCTGCCACTTTTGTTAGGTTCTTTTTCTTGAGAACGTTACACACTTGATTCAACTGCAGATGCTGACTTCTATGAACAACCAAAATTTTATTAAGCAAGTACAAGTTGTGGAGAAACTCTTAACATTCTTCGCCATGCTTGAGAAGCGCGTTGAGGGGTTTCTCTGAACAAAGGAAACAGTTCTTCCTTTACTCTCAATTTTTACATCACAGTCAGTAATGCTCACACGACAACCCCCAGTCACTCCTTCACAGTCACATGCCACTCAAGACAATGCAGTGACCTAATCATCTCCAGAAACAATATAATGTAAATCATTCCTCAATGGTCAAATCTGTTGCAAATCATTTTTTAACTACAGGAACTAGTCAAAATTCCAACTGTACTGTTCTTATTGATTTTGAATAGGATGTTGATGCAGTTATATATTATCTCTGAATAATAGGAGATGGCCATGTAAATGGATCTGAATGGCAAAGGATGGGAATGTAAGTTCACTTGCATTCTACCTGTAGAACAGAGGCTTCCTACCCTAGCCTCAGGACAGCCAATTTCCTGCAGTCGGCAGAGCAAATTAACTCTTTAATATTATACTTTCATGTGATGTGGCCGACTGTGTAACATTATATGCACCCTTGATGCCTTCTGGAATGGCTCATGAAACCGTTGAGTTTGTTCAAAGCAGTTGCAATTTCGACACTAAGTCCCAACATCACAGCTCAGATGGTAGTAAATGAAGCCTTACTAGCATGGCCCAGATGTTGAAAATGAACCAAGTAATCCTCATATATGTGATGGGAGCTGACTGAATTTCCACCCCCTGCTCCCGGCAGTCATGATAGCTGCTGTGATCAAATATTACTTTGGTTATTGATATCTTTACAAGGAGCATGTTTTTGTTCTATTGTGGATGTGAATAAGCAACACCAGTATTTATTGCTTGTCCCCAGTTGTCTTCGAGAGCTTTTTGGTAAGACGCTACCTCAAAACACACGTGGCACTGTCAGGGAGGGAGTTCTCAGTAACAGTAGGTGAATGGCAGTATTGTTCCAAGTTCAGGTAATGATAGATTTGGAATGGAACTTTACAGGTCACGTTGCTATGATTCTGCTGTTCTACAAGATGCTAAGAGGTAGCCAGTGTGAAAGTTACAGTAGAGTGTACCTGTGGGAAGTTGCTGCAGTTTATCTTCGATGTGGAGCATTCTTCAGCAACTGAGAGACAGTGGATGGCACACTAGTTGATTGGGCTCCTTTTGTCTTGGATGCTTTTTGAGCTGCTTGAGTATTGTTGGACCCACATTCATCCATGGAAGTATTTGGCTGGTGGCTGACATACAAGAGCAACACGAGCACTTAAGGAAACATACCTGAGTATGAGTCATCACTCTAGACAGGGGAGACATTTGAGGATAAAACTAATAGAATGTAGTTATAAATACTTGCAATATAAAGTCAGTAAAGTACGCAAGGACATAATTCAATTGCACATTTTGAGTACTCTTGTGACAGACTGAGTTGAAGCTGTGAAAAGGCCAATTTGTTAGTGTGCCCATTTAGAATAGGTCAGCTGACATTTCTCTCAGCTGCACTGGAAAAGTGTGATTAGAACAAGCTATCTCTGTCAGGCAGTGGCACTTGCTGAAACTAATCTATCAGCGTAGAAGTATTTTCCAGTGCTGTAGAACCACTTAAGTCTTTCTCTGCAACAGACCTGTACTGTAAGAGCGCCTTGTGTTGTAAATAAACTTGTGAAGGCACGGTAATTGTAGAAGATTTTTGCCAACTGTAATTTATCCTTTAATGACCATGGAAGTTTAAGAACTGATTTGATGCAATATCTTTATTCAAAACTTCTTTCTACAAGTTTATCGAATCTAGTCAGAATTGTAAACTTTTGAGAAAGGGAACTCTTAAGTGGATGATTTGTACTCACCTGATTTTATCTGTCCAATCAATTGTATCCAGAAAATCCACGGTCATTGATTCACATTGCAAACTGTTTTCTCCAACCACAGATTCCATATTTTTGACAACTGTCTGATGCTGAACCAGACTAGTCGCACTCTGTATCTTTTTTGATTTTGGAATGTATTTTTGACAATTATGGCAACCACCTACTTCCATTTCCATAACACCACCTGATTCTGCCCTTTTCAACTTAGGGTCAGCTTTATTCCTGATGAAGGGCTTTTGCCCAAAATGTCGATTTTACTGCTCCTTGGATGCTGCCTGAACTGCTGTGCTCTTCCAGCACCACTAATCCAGAATCATCCATATACTAACCTACCCATGACCTATTCAACTGTGCTCTGCGACCTACATTTGCTCCTAAATAAACAATGTTTTGACTTTAAATTTTTTGTCTTGTTTTAAGTTCCTCTATGATCTCACCCTTCCAAAGTTCTGTAATTTAATCCAGTTGCATAAGCCTCTGGACATCTGTGCTATCCTAATTCTGGCCTTTTGAGCATCATTGATTTTAATTGGCCCATCATTATCGAGTGTGTTGTTGGTTTTAAGCTTTAGCATTTCCTCTTCACTTCTTTACTTTTCTTTGCTCACTTAAGATGCTGTTTAAAATGCTTGACCATTTAGTAAGGTATCTTTTATGCCCTTCTGTAGGCTTATGTAAAATGTCTCGCAGACCTGTAAGTTCTCAGGTTTGACTCCATGCTGGAATTGCTGTATGTGAATATCCTTGAGTTCAGAATTAATGGTACTCAAATAAGTTAGCAAAGCTCAACTTCTAATTGCTAATCCTGGATACTTTCTCACAACTTCAAATATGACATTTTGCCTTTGAACAAAAATCAAATGTTCACTGCCTTAATCACGCTTTTTGGCAAAAAAAAATCACAAACTCCAACAATCTTCATCTAGTTTCTCTTCACACTTTCTCAATGTGTTTTGAAGACTGTGAGGTCTCAGTGCTGAGAATCGCGACTGTGTGTGTAATTACATTTTGGTGCTGATCCCATAACCTGCTATTCATCACTGTAGATATTCAGAATACCTCCAACAATGTGTTAATAGTTGCTTCATTCCAAGCATGACTTCCCCATTTAGCTAATCATAATGTTGAGCTGATTGGCCAATTTAGAGTACTGACTATCAGTCCTGTGTTTAAACTGTTCAGGGGAAGTAATTTGCATCCTGACCAGAGTTTCCACTTGACCATTACCAACGCTGTCCTCAATCTTGGGGCCCCTGAAATATTTGAACTGCAAACCCAGTAATGGTTTTCACTGTTTGGAAACCTTGCTAGAAGCTGCAATGATAAAATGTAGGCAATTTTGTAAACTCATCAATTAGTAATATGTATCTACACTGATTTGAAATGCTGCTTCTATCTATTCGAAGTCCAAGAGACCAGATATGTCATCTGGTCAGTGAAATCAAAAGAAGGACCAATTGGCTGAGATTACATGTCATCCCCTATAACTATCAAATAATTTAAAAGATAAATGGATAGAATACTGTTTCAGTTCAAATGTAATTAAATATCAGCGCAATTACCAATAGCTTCGTCTTACCGTACACACACAATTTGTTATTTTATAACCGTTTCCAATTTTCCTGACCATTTTGACCTGTTTGCAAACTAAACCACTAATAAAACTGGGCTCCCAAGATCAAGTACCTACCTTTTAAGTAAGGAACGTATGGGAATATTTCTGTTTACCTACTATGTTTCTCCCCGATATCTTGAAAATTTTAATCAAATCACTCCTTTATTACCAAGTGCCTGAGAATGCAAATCATTTTGTGCAATATCTCCTTGTAATTTAATGTTTGGAGCTAAGAACATAGAGCAATACAGCACAGAACAGGCCCTTCGGCCCACGATGTTGTGCCGAACATTTGTCCTAGCTTAAGCACCCATCCATGTACCTATCCAATTGCCCCTTAAAGCTCACCAAAGATTCTGACTCTACCACTACCACAGGCAGCGCATTCCATGCCCCCACCACTCATTATTGGCCAGTTAACCTTCATATCTCATTTTTCCTCTGCGTATTTCCTTCTTAGTAATCCTCTGTTGCTCTTTAAAAGCTTCCCAGTCCTCAGTTTTCCTAATTATCTTTGCTATGTTCTCCCTTTTCTCTTTTAACTTTATATGTTTCTTAACTTCCCTCGTCAGCCACGGCCGCCCATGCCTCCTCCTGGGATCTTTCTTCCTTTTAGGAACCTTCTTACATGCTCTATCCACCTGAGTGGCAACTTTCAAAGACCTATGAACATAGACCTCAAGATCCCTCTGCTCCCCCACCTTACTAAGAACCCTACCGTTAACCCTGTATTCCGCATTCTTATTTGTCCTTCCAAAATGGACAACCTCACACTTGACAGGGTTGAACTCCATCTGCCACTCCTCAGCCCAGCTCTGCATCATATCTAAGTCCTTTTGCAGCCGACAACAGCTCTCCTCACTATCCACAACTCCACCAAACTTCGTATCATCTGCAAATTTACTGACCCACCCTTCGACTCCCTCTTCCAAGCTCAGGTATTAATCTGGTCAATTTATGATGCACTCCCTCCGGAGCTCTAATTCTCTGTTTACCCCATCTCATCTACCTTAAAAGGCCAAGTAACATCAAAAGAAATGGTTCCTGATTTAAGAGAGCTTCAGAGGAGTATTGTTAGACCATTGGCAGTTTTCTCACCTCCTTCCTTTAAATGGAAACTATCTGATACTTGGAGATTTGTCACTCTTCAGTGACATAATTTTCTTTATTTTGAATATATTGCTTATGTCTATCAAGTTGTGATTTAATTTTATCTCAAACCTTGGTTCTCTGCTGAGTTAATGTACTCTAGCTAGTTTAAAAGGAGTATATTTTGACCTTGTCTTTTATTTTTTCTTAGGCTCATCTGAAATTCCCAATAGATTATCCATATTCTCCACCTACCTTCAGATTTCTGACAAAAATGTGGCACCCAAATATTTATGAGGTAAGTTTTTATAAAGTTATAAATTGATGTTTCTTGAATTT
This sequence comes from Chiloscyllium plagiosum, assembly GCF_004010195.1. Taxonomy (NCBI): domain Eukaryota; kingdom Metazoa; phylum Chordata; class Chondrichthyes; order Orectolobiformes; family Hemiscylliidae; genus Chiloscyllium; species Chiloscyllium plagiosum. The sequence continues at coordinate 60,081,706 of NC_057710.1, read as the reverse complement.
TTAAATGTGTATTTGAAATGACCAGAAGCTGATGGCTTTGTTTAAAATTTGCCATTTTTAAAAGAAAATGTATTTCGTTGTTTCGTTCAGTTATCACCAGGGCTGCTGTTTCTCTCAGCAAAATGCTGCCTATGCTTAAACTTGAATAAAAAGAAAGAAATTGATTGAAATACTTCAAGTCTGGCAGTATCTGTGCAAAGAGAAACAGAATTAATGTTTCAGATCATTAGCTTGAGAACCTGCTATTCATTGGCAGAGAGATAGAGGTTTAATTACAGAAATTACAAAAAGTATTAATGGATAGAAATAATTAAAAGGGCTGATGGCCTTTATTTCATGGCTGGAATCCAAAAAACTGGAAGTTTGTTAACTGCTGTGCAGAACTCTGTTTAGATCCCATCTGAAATTCTGATCCCTCTGGTAGAATATATCAGCCCTAGAAGGGAGTGCAACACATTGACCAGTGTGATACAATGGTTGAAATTGTTAAATGTATGAGACCATGTTGCTGAGGTTACCATGAAGATCCCATGCCCTCAACCTCTTCCCTTGCCTGAGGTGTGGTGACCCCCGAGGTTAAACCATCACCAGTCATCTCTCTCTAATTGGAGAGCAGCCCTGTGGTCCCCTAGAACTATGGTGACTTTATAAGGAGCCCCAGCAGCTGCAGTCAAAGGGAATTGGGAAGAATAAATCATCGAAGTTCCTCAGTGTAATGTCCTGTGCCCACCCATCTTCAACTGCTTCCATCCACCATGTAGTCAGAAGTGGGAATGTTCACAGTTCTGTTGGTGATTGCATGCAATCCACCACTCCTCAGGTACTTAAACAGAAGATATCCATTTGCACCATATATCTCAAGGCAGAAATCTAACCATTGCCTCTTGACATTCAATGGAATCATTATCGCTGAATCCCATCTATCAACATCTGGTGGTTGCCATTGACCAGTGACTAAATTGGATGATCCACATGAATACTGTGGCTACAAAAGTAGGAAAAAAAGGAGAAAAGCTCGCAAATCTGCAGTATTCTTCTCCAGTCTGCCCAATTAGTGTATCGTCTACATGTCATAAGATGGGAATCCTCTGGATGAATGCCGTTCCAATGACACAAGCTTGACACCATCTTGGGCACACCACTTGAATGATACATTTAACATAACTTTCAATATTCACTCCTTTCAACAAAATAAAACCAAGAACTGCATGTCATCATAGAGTCATAGAGATGTACTGCATGGAAACAGACCCTTCGGTCCAACCCATCCATGCCGACCAGATATCCCAACCCAATCTAGTCCAACCTGCCAGCTCCTGGCCCATATCCCTCCAAACCCTTCCTATTCATATACCC
>NC_057710.1:60071076-60079735 GCF_004010195.1 Chiloscyllium plagiosum | reverse complement strand
TGACCTGCTGCGCTGTTCCAGCAACACATTTTCAGCTCTGATCTCCAGCATCTACAGACCTCACTTTCTCCCTGTATTCCATGAGATCTAACCTTGCTAATCAGTCTCCTATGGGGTACCTTGTCGAACGCCTTACTGAAGTCCATATAGATCGCATCTACTGCTCTGCCCTCATCAATCTTCTTTGTTACTTCTTCAAAAAACTCAATCAAGTTTGTGAGACATGATTTCCCACGCACAAAGCCATGTTGACTATCCCGAATCAGTCCTTGCCTTTCCAAATACATGTGCTGGATATTTGAAACCAAAACCAAAAATGCTCACAAAACTGAGCAGGTCTGGAAGCATCCGGGACGAAAGCAGAATTCATGTTTTGAATTCAGTGACTCTTGATCAAAATTGATGGCAGCTGGGAAAAACTGGTCTTTATGCTGAAGACAAGGTTGAATGGGTGGGGAAGGTGAGCAGGTTGGTGGTCATGGAACCCAGAGAGAGTTGAGAAAGGGGTTGCTAAACAAAGTAATTATGGATGGCAGGCCAGGACAGAAGAGAAGCTGACTAACTGGAATGTGAGCTGAGAGTACCAGAGATTAAGGGTCTATGCTGAAAGCAAACCATGTAATGCTATAATTGGCCTGAGAGTAGGTCAAAATGTTTTGGCTGTTGTAAAAGCAACCCATGTCACAACAGGACTGGATAAAAAGCATGGAAGGATGTAATGAGTCTCTAAAGTTAGTGAGTCCTGAAGTCTGCTGGGTCCCCAAGTGGAAATTGAGATTCTGTTTGTTTGAGCTTGCGCTGAGGCTTGCTGGAACATTGCAGCAGGCCCAAAACAGAAACGCTGGAGTGGGAATAGTGTTGTGTTGAAGTAGCAGGCAACTGGAAGCTCTGGCTCAGAATGCAAGTGTTCTTCAAAAGTGTCACCCAGTCTGTGTGTTCTCTTCCCAGTGGAGATGAAACCACACTGATCAGCAAATATTGTCGACTAGAGTGAATGAAGTGCAGATAAATCACTGCTACATCTGAAAGCTCTTTTCAGGGGCCATGGAAGTTGAGAAAGGAGGATGTAGACCGACAGGAGTTACCACATCTGTGATTGCTAGGGCAGGTGCCATGCGGGTGTGGGTAAATGTTAGAAATGGAAGAGGAGTGGATGAGGGTGTCCCAGAGGCAGCAATCCCTGTGGAATGCTAACAAGGGAGGCGACGGGTATGAGAATCTGGTTGTGAAATGATGAAAATGATGACTTTTAATACTTTGGATGCAGCAGCTGGTGGGATGGTGAGTGAGGATCAGGGGACCCTATCGTTATTATGGGAAAGAGGAAAAGGTGTGAGGGCAGAAGTGCAGGAGGTGGGCCGGACAAGGTTAAGGGCCTTGTTGATCACAGCAGCAGGGAATGCTCGGTTGAGGAGAAAGGTAGCTCTTTCTGAGGATTCCTGTGGAAGACAGCATCATCAGAACAGATGCAACGGTGAGAAAGAAACTAGGAGAATGGGGTGAAGTTAGAACAAAAAATAGGGTATGAATTGTCAAATCAACATAACTGTGGGAGTTGGTGGGTTTACAGTGGATATCGGCTACCACCCTTTCCCCAGAAATCGAAGCAGATGTTGAAAAAGGAAGGGAGGTGTCTGAGATGGACCAGGTGAAGGTAAGGGCAGCGTGGAAATTGGAAGTGAAATTGTTACATTTTTTTCAATGTGGAACGAGAGAAGGAAGTAATACTAAGTGTGTCATTGATGTACTGGAGGAAGTTTTGGTGACGGGCTGGAGTAAGATTGGAAGAAGAAATGTTTCATGTACCCCACAAAGAAATAAGCATAACTCCGGCCCCTTTGGATTCCTCTGAGCAGAAGAAATGGAGAAGACTGAACAAAATTGTTGTTCACTGTTAGGATGAGCTTAACTAGGTGGAAGAGGTTGGCTCTCTCTCTCTCCCCTCTCTTCTCCCTCCGACATTTTGTCTGGAGCTGCTGTTAGTTCTGATCAAGAGGCGCCAGATTCAGTGTTATCTCTTTCCTTGCACAAATGCTGCCAGACCGGAGCTTCAACAGAAATTTCTTTTTGTTTCAGTCCCTTCATCACTCATGGATAATTGCAACAGTGTTAGCATCTATACGATGTACTACAGTAACTCAGTAATGCTCCTTTGAGAGCACCTTCCAGTCTGTGACCTCTACCACTTTGAAAGACGAGGGTAGCAGATGTAAAGCACATGACCTCCCCTCCAAGTCACTCACCATCCTGACTTGAAACTATATCTTTCATTGCCACTGAGTCGGAATTCTGGTACACTGTGGCACAGTGTGTAAATCAAGGACTGTAATAGTTCAAGGTCACAGCTCATCGCCACTTTCAACAGAGTAATTAGGGATGGGGGTTGAAACTTTATTGCTGGAACAGCACAGCAGGTCAGGCAGCATCCAGGGAACAGGAGATTCGACGTTTCGGGCACAGGCCCTTCTTCAGGAACCTGATTCCTGAAGAAGGGCCTGTGCCCGAAATGTCGAATCTCCTGTTCCCTGGATGCTGCCTGACCTGTTCCAGCAATAAAGTTTCAACTTTGATCTCCAGCATCTGCAGACCTCACTTTCTCCTAATTAGGGATGGGCAATAAATGTTCACTTCTGAATACATTTCAGAAAAGAGAAAGGGAAGTTTGCTTACAATCTGCACGAGTGAAATGCTAGATGCTATTATTGGGAAGATAATAAAACACTTAACAAAAAACATCTGAATGCAATCAGATAGAATCAACTTGTCTTGTTAGAGTGAAAATGTATTTGACAAACTTAGTTCTTTTGAGGATGTAACTCGTCAAATGCCTTTTGGAAACCTTGAAAAGGCGCCAAATCAAAAGTTCACAAAATTATAGAATTGTGATGCAGAAAGAGGCTATTTAGTCCATCACATCGGTACCAGCTCTCCAAAAGATGTAGACTTTGGGCCATGTTCTTGCATTTCCCCATAACCTTGCATATTGTTTCAATTCAAATGTTAACTCATGGCCTCTTGAATGCTTAAATTAAACCTGCCTCCACCACATTTTCAGGCAATGTACTCTAGATATTAAACAAGCTTTTTCTGACATTGCATTCACTTTTTGTGCAAATTATTTGAAATCTGTGATCCTAGTTTTGAATCCTTTGCGTGGGAACATTTTCCCCCTGTCAACTCTGTTCATATCCCTCATGAGTTTAAAACCATCAAATCTCTTCTCAGCCTTCTTTGCTCAAAGGAAAACATTCCCACCTTCTCCAATCTACCCTGATAACTGAAGTGTTTTAGTTCTGGAGCCATTCTTTTTCATGTCTTCTACACTCTCCAATGCCTTCATAGCCTAAAAGGTTTAATTAATCTTTTACAAGTTCAGAAATAATCTCCTTGCTCTTGTATTCCATGCCTTATTTATCACGCTTTATTAACTGCTCCCTGCACCTCTCCTCTTATTTTTAATGACTCATACACACGTATGCCCAAATCTATCTGCTCCATCTACAACTCACTTCTTCACATTGAAATTCATCTACCCTCTATTCACCCACTCCATCAATTTGTTAATATCCTTTTGAAGTTCTACATTGACCTCCTCACAGTTTATAATGCTTCCACATTTGGTATTATTTGCAAACTTACCAACTGTTCCCTGTGTACTAAGGACTTGGTCATTCGTGGTCATGACAGGAAAAACAAGGATCCCCCTATTGACTTCCAGGAAACTCCACTTCAAACTTTCCTACAGTTCTTAACGGCTGTTTTAACATTACTGTTTCGTTTAAGTCAGCAAATTGTACCTTCAACAAAGCTCCTGTCCTTTCAAGTCTGTGCATGTAACTTTGGTCAAGTCTGTTGAGCAGCATTGTATTAAATTCCTTTTGGATGATCATATGCAGCACATCATCAGTCTTGTGTTACCTCTTCAAAGCCCTCCAAGTTATTTCAAGGAGGTTGAGATATAAAAATAGGGAAGTCTCACTGCAACTGTAGAAGGTGCTGGTGAAACCACATCTGGAATATGGTCAGTAGTTTTGGTCCCCCGCATTTAAGGAAAGATGTTTTTTTGGAAGCAGTTCAGAGAAGGTTCACTAGGATGATCCATAAAAGGAGGGATTCTCTTATGAGCAAAGGCTAAACTGATTAGGACTCTACTCACTGCAGTTTTGAAGAATGAGAGTCGTGATTTGGAGATGCCGGTGTTGGACCGGGGTGTACAGAGTTAAAAATCAGGATATAGTCCAACAGGTTTAATTGGAAGTACTAGCCTTCGGAATGCTGCTTATTAATCAGGTGGTTGTGGAGTACACATTTGTAAGACAGAATTTATAGCAAAAGTTTACAGTGTGATGTAACTGAAATTATACATTGAAAAATACCTTGATTGTTTGTTAAGTCTCTCATCTGTTAGAATGACCATGTTAGTTTCACTTCTTTCACATGTAAATCGCAACTTTCTTTAAAAGTTGCATTCTCAGGTTAACTTTAACAATCCAGCCCAGATAATATGTTGAAGGTGTTAGCCCCCTGTGTGTTGTTGTCTGTGCCATAATGTTTAGACTGATTTTAATCTAAGAAGTGAATTAACAGAGTCTTACATGGATTCATGCAGTTTTTGAGCAAAGTACAATGTAACTGTGCAAATATAAATTCACCCCACAAACTTATATATGCATGTGGGTTTGTGTGTCTGGGGTGGGGGGGTTTTGAGTGCTGTGAGAGTTTATATATATATATATGTGTGTGTGTGTGTGTATATATAAAGGGGTCTAAGTCTGAGAGAGGGTGAGTGTGGGAGTGTCTCTGTCTCTGTAGGAGTGTGTTTGGTTTGAGTGTCTCTGTATAGGACTGTGTGTAAGTGTGTGTGTATAGGAGTGCCTGTGTGTCTGAGATGGGGGATTGAGTGTCTGTGTGTGTGAGAGAGAGAGAGAGAGACTGTCTATAAAGGGGCCTAAGTCTGAGAGGGTGTGTGTGTGATGTAGGAGTGCCTGTGTGTGTATAGTGTACAGGTGGTCACCTGTAATGTGACATGAACCCAAGGTCCCGGTTGATGCCCTCCCTACGGGTATGGAACTTGGCTATCAGCCTCTGCTCGGCCACTTTTCGCTGCTGCCTGTCCCAAAGTCTGCCTTGGAGGATGGTCACCCGAAGGTTCGAGGTCAAATGTCCTGGACCGCTGAAGTGCTCTCCAACTGGGAAGGAACACTCCTGCCTGTAGATTGTTGTGTGGAGTTTTGGGGTTTTCTTAAAACAAAATAGCACAAATAACACAAATTGTATACAGATAGGATATTAAACCATTTAACTTTAATCTGAATGAAATGTTCTCATTAACTTATGATAAGTATTGGAATCATGCCTTCCAGCAGCCCTCCTTGCCTTACCACACAATTTCTGGCGACCAGTTGATCTCTTGGAGTATTACTTCGTTTGGGATCGGCAATATTTTTCTTCAGCAGCTTGACGTTATTGAGGCTTTGTTCAGCCTGTTCCCTTGATAGTTCGATAATTAGTGCTTTTGAAACATTTGATAGATTCAAGTTTGTGTCCCTGTGCAGTATCAGTGTGTTGTAAATTTACAGCATGACCATCAATAGCTCCGTCTCATGCCATAAAGCCACCTTCTGGAGTGCATTTGAAGCTGTCTGTCAAAATTACATTTCACCCAAGCATTCTTAAACATGAGGCATGGAAGGCTTGATTCTTTACATGAAGGTAAATATCAGAGGCATTTTCATGCTTCTCCTATTTTTTTTGTTCTTTATAAAGAATCCATAAAGTACCCCAATGTAGCACCAATTTTAAATCATTCCTCTTCTCTTCAGCGGGTCATTGGGCCATTTCCTCCTGTGACAGACACCACATTAACTATTTTAAAATGAAAAATGTAACAAGATATCTTGGCGATACTTCATTCATTCCAGTGCAACATTTCAAATGTAATTATTTGATCCCTGAGGACAGGCAAAGAATAACACCAATATACATCCTTAGACATGAGCTGAGTGCATGACCACATGAAAATAGTAGTTTTTATCTCCTGTGGATATCTTTGGACTTTCACCCACCGTTTGCTTCCTTGGCACTTTACTCCCTATCCATCTAATGCTTCGGCCCATTGGATATTCAACACTGACCTCTCCAAAAAGTTACGACTCAAACCTAGTGTTTCTCTGATGAATGGTGAGTCTGGAACTAACAAGTAACACTCCACTAAATTATCCAGTTGCAGGTTTGTACCCTGCTGCTCCTGCAATCACAGATTCTGTTTCTTGAGGGGGCAGTAAGAGAGAGATTGGATGGACCTGGAGAAGCATGAAACTCTACTCGGAAAAGCTATTCCTCAAATTCAAACTAATGGGGTCACTTTTTGATTTTTTTGTGTTCTGAATTTTTCCAGAGGTGATTGAGGTATAGTCACCCAGCTTGACTCCATGTTTGAGTGCTGTCAGCAGAATACCATTCCTAATTTTACTTATATCTTTGGTTATATAGAAATACATATTCTAATACCCATTTTTGTATTAGAAGCAGGAATAGACAACTTGGCTCCTGTAACCTGCTCTGCTACTCAGTAAGCACACAGCTTACCTGATTATTCCATATTTTCAACTATTCCTGATGAGCCTTTTACCCTTTGCTGATTAGGAAACTATTACTTTGCTTTAAACAAAAGCTTAGTTCCACCATCTTTTGAAGAAGGGTTCCAAAATCTCAAAGAGAAAACATCTCAATACCTCTGTCTTAAATGGGCAGCCCCTTCTTTTTAAAACAGTGAATCTTAGTTCTTCGTTCTCCCATAAAGAGGAAGAAACCTTTCCATTATTACCTTGTCAAGACCCTTCAGGTTCTTAAGTTTCAATCAAGTTACCTCTTACTCTTTTTAACTCGAGCAGGTACAAGGCTAGCCCCTCCAATCTTTGTTTAGAAGGTACACCACCAATTCCAACTACCAGTTTGGTAAAACTTCTTTGAACTGTTTCCAACACATTGACCTTATTTAAGAAAGAATGACAATACTGTACATAGTAATCCAGATGTGGTCTAACCAGTGCCCTGCACCTGAAACAAAACCTTCTTTCTTTTATATTCAATTCTCCACAGAATAAATAATAATTTATTATGGGGAGGTGATGGCCTAATGTTATCACTAAGTTGTTAACCTGGAGACCCAAATAATGTTCTGGGAACCTGGGTTTGAATCCTGTGATGGCAGATGGTGGAATTGGAATTTTAAAAAAAATCTGGAAGTCAACGAAGACAATGAAATCTGTCGATTGTCAGGAAAAAAATAACCATCTGGTTCACTAATGCCTTTTCAGGAAGGAAACTGCTGTCCTTACCTGTCCTGGCCAACGTGTGACTCCAGTTCATTTTTTCCACATTATACTCCTTATGCCAGATTTTCTGTCACAACCTTGCTATTCATGTCTGTCATCTTTTTATAGTTTCTTCACAACATACAACTGACAACAATAGATTGGAACCCCCAAAGAACTATGGACGTGCCTAAATGTTTTATTCTAAAATGTGTATTATGTGTAAATTACCACAAGCTACCTTTAAATCAACTACTTAAACTGCACTGACAATCAAATACTGAAACCATTACTTCAACTTAATTAAGTTAAAAATCTCACAACAGCAAGTGATAGTCCAACAAGTCTTATTCGAAAATATGAACTTTCGGAGCGCTTCTCCTTTGTCAGGTGGCTAGTGGGACAGGATCATAGGACACAGAATTTACAGTCAAAGTGTCAAACAACTGATGCGATGTATTGAACAAACCTAGATTGCTGTTGAGCCTTTAATCACTTCGTCATAGAGATGTACAGCATGGAAACAGACCCTTCGGTCCAACCCGTCCATGCCGACCAGATATCCCAGCCCGATCTCGTCCCACCTGCCAGTACGCGGCCCATATCCCTACAAACCCTTCCTATTCATATACCCATCCAAATGCTTCTTGAATGTTGCAATTGTACCAGCCTTCACCACTTCCTCTGGCAGCTCATTCCATACACGTACCACCCTCTGTATGGAAAAAGTTGCCCTGTAGGTATCTTTTATATCTTTCTTTCTCTCTCACCCTAAACCTATGCCCTCTAGTTCTGGACTCCCCGATAGACTTTGCCTATTTACCCTATCCATGACCCTCATAATTTTGTAAATCTCTATAAGGTCACCCCTCAGCCTCCGATGCTCCAGGGCGAACAGCCCCAGCCTGTTCAGCCTCTCCCTATAGCTCAAATCCTCCAACCCTGGCAACATCCTTGTAAATCTTTTGTGAGTCCTTTCAAGTTTCACAACATCTTTCTGATAGGAAGGAGACCTGAACTGCATGCAATATTCCAAGAGTGGCTTAACCAATGTCCTGTACAGCCGCAACATGACCTTACAACTCTTATATTCAATGCTCTGACCAATAAAGGAAAGCATACCAGACACCTTCTTCACTATCCTATCTACCTGTGACTCTACTTTAAAGGAACTATGAACATGCACTCAAAGGTCTCTTTGCTCAGCAACACTCTCTAGGACCTTACCATTAAGTATATAAGTCCTGCTAATATTTGATTTCCCAAAATGCAGCATCTCGCATTTATCTGAATTAAACTCCATCTGCCACTTCTTGGCCCACTGGCCCATCTGATCAAGATCC
>NC_057710.1:60048152-60071067 GCF_004010195.1 Chiloscyllium plagiosum | reverse complement strand
TTGTGAGACATGATTTCCCATGCACAAAGCCATGTTGACTATCCCTAATCAGTCCTTGCCTTTCCAAATACATGTACATCCTGTCCCTCAGGATTTCCTCCAAGCATTGCTGCCTCTCAGTGCCAGAGACCCGGGTTCAATTCCCGTCTCGGGCAACTGTCTGTGTGGAGTTTGCACATTCTCTCCGTGTCTGCGTGGGTTTCCTCCGGGTGCTCCAGTTTCCTCCTACAGTCCAAAAATGTGCAGGTTAGGTGAATTGGCTATGCTAAATTGCCCGTAGTGTTAGGTGAAGGGGTGAACGTATGGGAATAGGTCTGGGTGGGTTCCCCTTCGGAGGGTCGGTGTGGACTTGTTGGGCCGAAGGGCCTGTTTCCACACCGTAAGTAATCTTAAAAAAAAAACTCACCCACCACTGAAGTCAGGCTCACTGGTCTATAGTTCCCTCGCTTGTCCTTACTACCCTTGGATGCTGGTTTCAATTTATTAACATGTAAATCCCAGAACTACTTTTAAGTCACAGCCCTGAGATAACTGAATGTTTTATCAGTACATAAAGAAAAAGTGACATCTCAGCTCAGACAATACATTAAAGGTGTGGAGTTTGTCTGTGTGTATCCCAACCTTGAGTCAGCTTGGTTCTGTTTCCAAAGTAGGAATTTGTAAAATTTCACATTGACTGACTACTTACAGATTGTGAGCTTTCTGAACAAAATAGAATGTATCTGCAAATGCAGATTTATCCCAGACTTGTATGTTCGTGAGAGGGAAAGCATGCATGTGTGCATATAATGACCAAAATAAGGCTCAAATTAGCATCCCCTTCTCCACCAACTGTTTCCCCTTACTCCCCCTTCAACCACACCCTGCCCCCCACCCCTTCCTAAGCATACATACCAACTTTTTCCCAGTTAAAATCAGTTCTAAAAAAGGGTCATTGGACCCAAAAGGTTAATTCTGCTTTCTTTCCACAAGTGCTGCCTACCTGCTGAGTTTTTCCATCAGTTTTTGTTTCTGATTTTCAGCATCCACAGTTCTTCTGTTTTTGTTTTGTGACAGCATTTCCCAAAGGGCATAATGTGGGGGCAAGGGGAGGAAATCAAAAATGAATTCAAAAAAGTGCCATTTTCCATGTAGTAGAAACAATGAATCAAACATTTCCTGTTAAATTTAAATACAGTATGTTCTGCTATAACAAGCATTTCTTCCAAGTGAACTGGCTAAAACCCAATTGAAGAATTTCAACTATTACTTGTAGAACGTGAACTTTCCTTACCTATATTGGCTATAATGTGATCCTGGTCCCATTAGTTTAAATGGTGCTGCTATTTCGCAATTTTCTTATCATACAGAAACACACGAGAACGAAAGTGTCATAAAATAATAAGATAAATACTAAGATGTGGGCGTCAAAATTAGGGAAATTATTATTAAGATATAGCCTTGTAATAGTAAGTGACAAAGCAGGTGTTCGCCTGAAGTGCAATTGTGAGCCACTGCTAATAGTAATGTTAACTGACAACCGTAGTAACTTGTAAAGTAATCAATCTATAACGTTACTCGAAGGATTTATTTGACCGACTTGGAGTCTTTTGCTTTTAGAATGGAGATGTTTGCATTTCGATCCTTCATCCTCCAGTAGATGATCCTCAGAGTGGTGAACTACCCTCTGAAAGGTGGAATCCAACTCAAAACGTCAGGTAGAGTATTCGCTATTGATTTTTAAAAAAGCAATTTATTAAGATTTGTTCTTCTGTAATTTGTATGGCCAATTTACAAGGTTTTCCTTTAACATAACCTAATTTAAGTCAAACTCTCTAAATACATTTTCTGGTTTGGTGGTGATTGCGATATATTTCTGAAGCAAGCCTTGCAACCCAGATATTATAATTTGCGGGATCCTATTCTGACTGAAGAGCTGCAGAAATAGGGAGCTTAAATTTTCTGTTGAAGCTAAAATACATTGTTACATAATTTGTGTAGTCTGGATTTTCCTGTGAGCAGCAAAAAGAACAGCTTTCACTCTTCACCTCGCATATAGTTACCTAGAGACTTTTTAAAGACTTATTCACAAATTTTAAATATAGGTCATTCTGCTACAGTGCAACAGTTATATTCCTCTGCAATCTCGCACTATAGAAATCACATTATGGAAAACCGCTGAAGAAGATCAGTAATAGAAATTTGTGATACCCGTTCTGCAGAAAGTTTGTGTTATCCAAACAACGCATTATAGCCAATTTGCTCTGGTGCAATGTGCATTATAGCAAAGCAACCTGTAATTACATTTTATTCACTGTTGGCAAAAGTGAGGACTGCAGATGCTGGAAACCAGAGTTTAGATTAGAGTGGTGATGAAAAAGCACAGCAGGTCAGGCAGCATCCGAGGCGCTGGAAAATCGACGTTTCGGGCAAAAGCCCTTCATCATTCCTGCTTCTCGGATGCTTCCTGACCTGCTGTGCCTTTCCAGCACCATTCTAATCTAAACTTTGATTCATTGTAGCCCACTCTATATGATCTTGCTGGCATCTATGAGAGGGTGAAGCAGTAGGGGCACATTCACAATTAGGAATTGTCATTGAGATTGCAATGATAAATTAAAATTACAATTAAGTGTATTGGATTAAAAAAAGATTGTATGCATGGAATTATGGAAAAGAATAAGGGAAATAAACTGAAAGAATTTAAGAAATCAAGCATTTTCTTTATATTTACTAATGGAATGTGGGCAAAGCTGGCTGCCCAATTTGTATTGCCAGTCCCTAGCTAGTCTCGAGAAGATGGTGGTGAGCTGCCTTCTTAAACTGCTGCAGTTCACATGCTGTAGAATGACCCACAATGCTGTAAGGGAGGCAATTTCAGGATATTGACTCAGTGACAATGAAGGAATGGTGATAGATTTGTTGGAGGTGCACGCATCCACATAAGTGGGAAGTATTACATCATACTGCTGATCTGCCTTGTTGATGGACAGGCTTTGGTAGTTAGTATTCCCAGTCACCACAGTATTCCTACCCTCTGACCTCTTATAGCCATTTTGAGTTCAGTTGAGTTTCTGGTCAATGGTAATACCAAGGATTATGATGGTAGGGAATTCAGTGATTGTAACACCATTTGAATGTTGAGGGGTACTGATTAGATTGTCTTACTGGAGATTGTCCTGATCTTGATGCATTTGGACAAATGCTGCAACTGTATGAGTCATTGCAAATGGTGCTGAGCGTTGTGCAGTCATCAGTAAACATCCCCACTTCTTAGCTTATGAAGAGAAGGTCATTGAAGCAGCTGAAGATGGTTGGGACTAGGAGAGTACTTTTGAGGAACTCTCATAGAGATATTCTGGAAGAGATAAGTGACTGACCTCCAACAACTGCAACCATCTTCCAATGTACCAGGTATGACCCCAACTAGCAGAGGGTTTGCCTCTGATGCCCATTGATTCCAGAATTTTTCAGGCTCCTTAATGCAGCCTTGACGTCAATGGCTGTTACACTCACCTAACTTCTGGTATTCAACTTTTTTTAAAATTTATTTATCCATGTTTAAACCAAGGCTGTAATGAGGTCAGGAGCTGAACAGCCCTGGCAGAACCTAAACTGGGCGTTACTGTACAGGTTATTGCTGAGCAGGTGCTGCTTGATAGCAGTGTTAATGTTACCTTGCATCACTTTACTGATTGAGAGCATGCTAATGGATGGTAATTGGCCAGGTTGGATTTGTTCTCCTTGTGTACAGAATATACCTGGATAGCTTCCCACTTCGTCAGGTAGATGCTAGTGTTGTAACTCTACAGGTCATTCTGCTATAATGCACAAACTGGCTATAACATGATTGATGAATTGTGGACATTGTTTGGATAACGTGAACTTTTTGCTGAATGGGTATAGCAATTTTCTATTTGCGGTCTTCTACAGTGTGACTTCCTTTAGCAGTTTTCCGTGACACAATTTTCAAAAGCATGAGGTTGTAGAGGAGCACAACTGTCGCGTTATAGCAGAACAACCTGTACTGGAACAGTTTGGCTCGGGGAGCGGCAAGTTCTGGAGCACAAATTTCAGTATGATTGCTGGAATGTTGTCAGGGGCCAAAGCCTTTGTCTTATCCAGTGCTTCCAACTGTTTTTTGATGTCATGTGGAGTAAATCTAATTGGCTGAAGAGTAGTATCTGTAATGCTGGGGTCCACTGAAGGAGGCAAGATGGACTATCCATGTGTTAGTTCTAGTTAACAGTTGCTTCAAATGCTCCAGCCTTACATTTTGCTATTATATTGGTCTCTTCCGTCATTGAAGATGGGGATATTCGTGAAGCCTTCTCTTCCAATGAGTTGCTTAATTGTCCATCACATTCATGACTGGATGTGACAGGATTCCAGAGCTTAGATATGATTTGTTGTGTGTGGGATCAGTTCTTATGCTCTTTGGCATGCAAGTAGTCTTGTTTGGTAGCTCCACCAGGTTGACACCTCATTTTCAGGTATGCCTGCTGTTGGCCCTGGCATGCCCTCCAGCACTCTCCATTGACCCAGAGTTAATCCCCTAGCTTGGTGGTAATGGTTGAGTGGAGAATATGCTAGGCCATGAGATTGCAGATTTTGCAGGAGTGCAGTTCTGCTGTAGATGGCCCACAGCATCTCATGGATGACCAGTCTCCAGTTGCTCGACCTGTTCAAATTGTGCTCCATTTATCATGGTGATAGTGCCACACAGCACAATGGAGGGTATTCTCAATGTGAAAGTGGGACTTTGCGTCCATAGGACAGTGTAGTGCTCACTCTTAGTGATACGGTCATGGACAGAAACATGTACAGCTGGCAGGTCGGTAAAGATTAAGTCAAGGTGTGGTTTTGTTTCCTTGTCGATTCCATCGCCACCTGCTGCACACCCAGTCTAACAGCTTTGTCTTTTAGGATCCTACAGCTCAATCAGTGTTGCTGCTAAGCTACTCAATCTCAGCAGGAGATTTCCTTATTTGTGTTTAACCTGAGGCCATGAGACTTCATGAAGTCCAGAGTAGATGCTGAGGACTCTGAGAGCAACTCCCTCCTGACTGTGTACCAGCTCTTCCAATTTTGACACTAACCTCCAGATGATCTTAAGGAGAACTTTGCAGGGTTGACAGGATTGTTTCTGCTATTGCCTTTTTTGGTGCCTCAATTGATACTGGGTGATCGTCTGTTGAGACGTTGTAGTGATTGATACAACTGATTGTCTTGTTAACCCCCATTTGAGCGCAGTTGAGAGTCAGTCATATTGCTGTGGCTCTGGTGTGGATGGCACATTTCCTTCCCTGAAGGACACTATTGAGCCAGATGATTTTTTTCTGAAAATTGACAATGATTTCATGGACATTATGTAGATTATTCACTCCAGATTTTTTAAAATTAAATTCAAATTTAATCATGTACCGTGGTGGGATTTGAACCCAGGTCCCTAGAACATCAGTTGTGTTTCTGGGTCAATAGTCCAGTAATAATAGCAGTAGACCATCACCTCCGCCTTCTGAGATGCTGAAGTCTAACACTTTGAAAATCACTTTTTCAGGGCAGCAGTGTTAATTCAATTGCAATTATGACCTTTTAAACCATTTAAAATTCAACTGCTCTGACCATAGGGAGAAGATGTAGAAGCAGAGTTAGGCCCATTCGAGTCTGTTTCATCATTCAGTGAGATTGTAGTTGATCTGATAATCCACAGCTCTACTTGCCTGCCTTATCCCCAATACCCCTTGATATCCTGACTGATCAAAAATCTCTCAGTCTTAAATGTACTGATCAACCCAGCCTCAACTGCCTTTTGTGGTCAAGAATTCGCAGTATTGACTACCCTCAAAAAACAAAGTCTCCTTATCTGTCTAATATGGGCAACCTCTTGGACAGAGTTGATGCCCTCTGGGCTAGACTCTCCCACAAGTGGAAACAACCTCTCCATATTGCACATTCTCCCCTTTTTCTATTTCGGTTTCCTCCAGGATGCTGCAGGTTCCTCCCAAGGTCCAGCGATGTGCAGGTTAGGTGGATTGGCCGTGCTAAGTTGCCCATAGTGTTCAGGGTTGTGCCACAGTATCAATTCTGGTTCAGAGAAAGGTGTTAGCAGGATTACCCATGCAAAGTGCAGGGTTACAAGGATGTGGTGGTTCTGGGTGAGATGTTCTTAATAGGGTGGGCGTGGACTCGATGGGCTGAATGGCCTGCTTCCACAATGTCGGGATTTTACGATTGTATATCTATCCTATCAAGCCAATTAAGAATCCTTCATGTGTCAATAAGGTGTCTCATTCTCCTAGATTCCAATGACTGCTGGCCCAACCTATTAAATGTCTCCTCACAACAGTCCCTTCATACCTGAATCAACCTATTAAACATTCACTAGACTATTTCCAATGCCAGTATCTCTCCCCTTCAGGAGACCTAGTCTGTTCACAGGATTCAAGGTGTGGTCTGACTAGTGCTTTGTATAGTTTTAATAAAATCTCTCTACTTTCATACTTGTTCTTTGAGAAATGAAGCCCAACAGTCCATTTGTTTCCCTGCTACCTGAACTTGGATGCTAGCTTTATATGTTTGCACATGGTTCCCCCAAATCCCTCCTTGCTGCAGCATTCTGCTGTCTTTCCTATTTAATATTCACCTCTTTCTGCAAAACTGTAATGTAATTTTTGAACATTATATTCTCTCTCTCAAGTTTTCCAACTCTCAACCTTTTTATAGACTCGGGTCATTCCTACTTCCCTTCCCACCTATTTTTGTATCATCTACAAAGTTGGAGAGAGTACATTCATTTGCCTCATCCAGATCGTTAACATGTAAAGAATTACAGCCACAGCACTGATCCTTGTGGCACTCGACTACTTGCAGATTGCCATCCTGCAAGTGCCCCCTTTATCCTAACTGTCTTCTGTTGCTTAGTCAATCCTCTGTGTAGGCTTTTTAAGCTGTCCCCAACATCATGGAGTCTTAAGAAAGAAATAGATAAATTTCTCATGAAAAATGGGATAAAGGGCGATGGAGACTGGCAGGAAGGTGAAGTTGAGACCAGAAGATCAGTCATGATCGTGTTAAATGGCAGAGTGGGCTCAAAAGGCTGAATTGCCTACTCCTGTTCAAATTCCTATGTTCCTATGTCCGTGCCATGTGGAACTTGCTGCCTCCATCAAATTATTTAACTGTCTACCCTTAATCAAAACTGGATGTGGAAGGATTGCAGAGCTTAAATCTGATTGGGTTGGTTGTGGGATTGCTTAGCCTTGTCTATCACTTGCTACTTATGCTGTTTGTATTGCAAATAGTGCTGTTTTGTACTTCACCAGGTCAACACCTCTTTTTAGGAATAACTGGTGCTCCTGATATCATGAGATCCTGCAATCTTCACTGAACCAGGATTGAAACCCTGGCTTGTTAGTAATGGTAGAGTAGCAGATACGCTAAGCAGTGAAGTAGCAGTTAGTGTTGGAGTACAGTACTGCTGCTGATGGCCTCGTAGATGCATAGTTTTGAGTTCCCAGACGTGTTCAAATTAGGAGGGACAATAACTCGCCCCTCTTGGGGTCACACCTAGTGCAAAAGAAGATGCTTGTTGGAGGTCAGTCATCTTGGCTGAAGATATCTCTGTAGGAATTTCTCCAGGCAGTGTTCTTGGCCCAAACATCTCAGCTGATTCATTGATCGATCTTCCATCCGCAGATTCTAATTGTAAATGTATGCTGATAATTGCATAAGTGTTACATATAGTCTAGTCCTGACTGTCACTAAAGTGCTGCTCATCTATCACTTTGGGTGGCTCAGTGGTTAGCACTGCTGCCTCACAGTGCCAGGGACTTGGGTTTGATTCCAACCTCAGGTGACTATCTGTGTGGAATTTGCACATTCTGCCTGTGTCTGCGTGGGTTTCCTCCGGGTGCTCTAGTTTCATCCCACGGTCCAAAGATGTGCAGGTTAGGTGAATTGGCCATGCTAAATTGTTCATAGTGCTCAGGGATGTGTGTGTGTTAGGTGCCTTAGGAGTAAATGTAGAGTAGTAGGATAGGGCAATGGGTCTGGCTGGGTTACCCTTCAGAGGGTTGGTATGGGCCGAATGGCCTGTTTCCACACTTAAGGATTCTCTTGAACACATATATCTCTGGCATCATTGTTCAGAATTAGGTCCAGCAATGCATTGCCCTTTTAATGGACCTTCTACATGTTGACATGAAAAGTTCTCTTGGATCAGAAATCGGCTAGCTGTAAGAAATTGGCCAGGTAATGGTTGATGAGAAATATTCATCCTGGAGTTCAGTTACTAGTGGGGTACTGCAAGGACCTGTTTTGGGTCCACTGTTTGTCATTTATATAAATGTCCTGGATGAGGGCATAGAAAGATGGGTTAGTAAATTTGTGGGTGACACTAACGTTTGGTAGAGTTGTGGATATGATGAAGGATGTTGTAGGTTACAGAGAGACATACATAAGCTGATAAGCTGCAAAGCCTGGCTGAGAAGTGGCAAATGGAGTTTAATGCGGAAATGTGTGAGATGATTCACTTTGGAAGGAGTAACGAATGGAGACTACTGGGCTATTGGTAAGATTCTTGGTAGTGTAGATGAACAGAGAGATCTTGGTGTCAGGTACATCCTTGAAAGTTGCTACCCAGGGTGTTAAGGCATACAGTGTGTTAGCTTTTATTGGTAGAGGGATTGAGTCTCGGAACCATGACATCATGTTGCAGCTGTACAAAACTCTGGTGTGGCCCATTTGGAGTATTGTGTACAGTTCTAGTCACCGCATTATAGAAAGGATGTGGAAGCTTAGGAAAGGGTTCAGAGGAGATTCACTATAATGTTGCCTGGTATGGAGGGAAGGTCTTACAAGGAAAGGCTGAGGGACTTGAGGCTGTTTTTGTTAGAGAGAAGAAGGTTGAGAGGTGACTTAATTGAGACATATAAGATAATCAGAGGGTTAGATAGGGTGGACAGTGAGAGCCTTTTTCCTTGGATGGCGATGGCTAGCATGAGGGCATAAGTTGAAATTGATGGGTGATAGACATTGGACAGATGTCAGAGGTAGTTTCTTTACTCAGAGTAGAAGCGGCGTGGAATGCTCTGCCTACAGCAGTAGTAGACTTGCCAACTTTAAGGGTATTTTAATGGTTATTGAATAGGCATATGGACGAGAATGGAATAGTGTAGGTTAGATGGGCTTCAGGGTGTTTCCACAGGTCGGCGTAACATCGAGGGCTGAAGGGCCTGTACAGCACTGTGGTGTTCTATGAATCAACTTCAAGAAATCTTCGCTTTCCAAACCATTTGCACTAACTATCGCAGATAATGTTGGAAAAGTTGAAATCCCCCTAATATAATTTACCCAGTTATTGTTTTTCCACACTTTCGTGAATTGTCTATATATCTGCTGTCCTGTTGCTTGCTGACTGTTTGAGAGTCTATGGTACATCACCAGCAGTATGACTGTCCTGTTTTAATAAAATCATAGAATTTCACAGTATGGGAAAGAGACCATTTGGCCCATCGAGTCTGCACCAACTGTCCAAATAGCACCCTGCCCACCCCAAATCCCTGTAACCCTGCCTTTACCATGGCCAATCCACCCAATTTGCACAACCCTAGACACTATGGGGTAATTTAGCATGGTCAATGCAACTATCCTGCACATCTTTTGGACTGTGGAAGGAAATGGAAGCACTTGGCAGAAACTCACCCAGACAGAGAATGTGACAACCCCACACAATCCTGGAGTTGAACTGGATCCCTTACACTGTGAGGCAGCTGCACTAAACACTGAACTACTGTTCTAACCGAGTTCTCCACTTAGAGTCATAGAGACGTACAGTGCGGAAACTGACGCTTCGGTCCAACTTGTCCATGCTGACCAGATATCCTAAATTAATCTAGAAACATTTGCGAGCATTTGACCCATATCATTCTAAACCCTTCTTATTCATATGTCCATCCAGGTGCCTTTTAAATGTTGCTATTGTACCAGTCTCCACCACTTCCTCTGGCAGCTCATTCCATACCTGCACCAGCCTCTGTGTGAAAAAGTTGCCCCTCAGGTCCCTTTTATTTCTCTTCCCTCTCACCTATCCCTATTAGTCTTGGACTCCCTTAGCCTGGCTATTCATGTCTCTCATGATTTTATAAACCTCTGTAAGGTCACCTCTCAGCCTCCAATGCTGCAGGGAAAATAGCCCCTGCCTATTCAGTCTATAGCCAACAGAGGCCAGTGTGCCAAATGAATTCTTCACTACCCTGTCTACCTGTGACTCCACCTTCAAGGAACTACAAACCTGCACCCTAATGTCTCTTTGTTTGGCAACACTCCCTATATGACCCTTTCGTTAAATGTAAATGTCCTGCCCTGATTTGCCTTACCAAAATGCAACACCTCGCATTTATCTAAATTAAGCACCGTCTGCCACCTTTTGGCCTATCTAATCAAGGTACCGTTGTATTCTGAGGTAACCATTTTCACTGTCCACTATGCCACCAATTTAGGTATCATCTGCAAAGTTGAAAATGTGTTGCTGGAAAAGCGCAGCAGGTCAGGCAGCATCCAAGGAACAGGAGAATCGATGTTTCGGGCATAAGCCCTTCTTCAGGAATGGGCTTATACCCGAAACGTCGATTCTCCTGTTCCTTGGATGCTGCCTGACCTGCTGTGCTTTTCCAGCAACACATTTTCAGCTCTGATCTCCAGCATCTGCAGCCCTCACTTTCTCCTCATCTGCAAAGTTATTAACCATTTCTTCTATGTTCACATCCAAGTTATTTATACAAATGACAAAAAGCAGTGGACCCAGCACCGATCCTTGTGGCACACCGCTGGCCACAGGCCTCCAGTCTGAAAACAACCGTTCACCATTACCCTCAGTCTCCCACCTTCAAGTCACTTTTGTATCCAATTGGCTAGCTCTCCCTGGATGCCATGTGATCTAACCTTTTTAACCAGTCTACCATGTGGAACCTTGTTGAATGCCTTACTGAAGTCCATGTAGACAATTTCCACCACTCTACTACCTTTGGTCATCTTTGTCACTTCAATAAAACGTAATCAAGTTCATGATTAAGACAGCCATCCCTAATCAGTCTTTATCTTTCCAAAAATATATGTAAATCCTTTCCCTCAGAATCCCCTCCAGTTACTTAGCCACCGTTGATATCAGGCTTAGTTGTTCCCTGGCCTTTCCTTAAATAAGGGTGCCATGTTAGCCACTCTCCAATCTTCTGGCACCAGTAGCTATTGATGATACAAGAATCTCAATAAGGGACCCATAAATCACTTCCCTAAATTCCCACAATGTTCTGGGATACACCTGATGAGGTCCCTTGGGCTTATCCACCTTTTATGCATTTTAAGTTGTCCAGCACCAGCACCTCTGTAATATGGACACTTTTCAAAATATCACTATTTATTTCTCCAAGTTCTGTAGTTTCCATCTCCTCCACAGTAAATACTGATGCGAGGTTGTGAGGTGACCTTAGTGAGGTTTATAAAATCGTGAGGGGCATAGATAAGGTGAATGAAAGGGGTCTTTTCCCTGGGGTGAGGATGTTCAAAACTAGAGGACATATTTTTAAGGTGAGAGGAAAAAGTTTGAAAAAGGCATGAGGAACAACTTTTCTTTTAACATGGTGATTCGTGTGTAGGATAAATTGTCAGAGAAAGTGGTGGATGCACATACAGGTATAACTTTTAAAAGACCTTTGGATAAGTTTATGAATAGGAAATTTTTGGAGAGTTATGGACCAACCCCAGGCAAGTGGGGCTAGTTTAGTTTGGGAACATGGTTGGCATAGACTAGTTGGACCAGGTCTATTTCCATGCTATGTGTATGACCAGCAAGGATGTAGATCTCATTCTGGTTCAGATGTAGACTGTCAAAATTTTCCTGAGAAAGTTTTGACAGTGATGCATGAATCTAAATCCCTCCTTCCTGCACCAAGTCTTGAGCCACACATTCATCTCCCCTTTTTTCTTATTTCTGTACTCATTCACCTGGAGTAATCCAGAGATTACAGCCTTTGAGGTCCTGTTCTTTAGTCTCCTTCCTAGCTTCCTAAATTCTTGCTGCATTACCTTCTCCCTTGTTCTACCTCTATTGTTGGTGCCAATGTGTACCATGACCACACTGTCTCGCGCCACGCACTCTCATAGTTTTCCCTCTTCAGATGGACTGCAGCTGATCGGTGGCATTTCTGACCCTGGCAGGGAACACACTCTCCTGGAGACTCTTATGTGGCTACAAAAACCTCTCTCTGTTCCCCTTACAGGTCAAAGAGTCACAGAGTCCTCCAGTGCAGAGACAGGCCCTTTGGCCCTAACTTGTCTGTGCCAACCAAAATGTCCGTCCATTTTAGCCCCATTTCCTGCATTTGGCCCATGTCCTTCAAATCCTTTCCTATCCATGTATTTGTCCAAATGCCTTGTAAATGTTGTTAATGTATCCACCTCAACCACTTCTGGCAGCTCATTCCATATGTGTACCACCCTCTGTGTTTAAAAAAAAAAGTTGCCCTTTTTATGTTTTTCCCTCTAACCTTAAACTGATCCCCTCTAGTCCTCGATTCCCCAACCCTGGGGAGGAAAAAAAGAGTGCGTTCACCCTATGCATGTCTCTCATGATCTTCTACACCTCTATAATATCCCCCGCTCAGTTTCCTATACTGTAAGGAAAAAAAAAAGTCCTAATTTGTCCAACCCCTCCCTATAATTCAGACCATTCAGTCCAGGCAGCATCCTTGCAAATTCCTTCTGCACTCTTTCCAGTTTAATAACATTCTTCCTAGAACAAGGTGACCAAAACTCCAAGTGCGGCCTCAGCAACGTCATGTATAACTGCAGCATAACTTCCCAACTTCTAAACTCAGTGCCCTGACTGATGAAGGCTAGTGTGTCAAAAGCCTTCTTCACTGTCCTGTCCACCTGTGACTCCACTTTCAGAAAACTATGAGCCTGAACTCCAAGGTCCCCCTCTTCTACTACACTCCTTAAGGCCATTTCATGCTCCATGAAACTCCTACCTTGATTTGACTTTCCAAAATGCAAGACTTCGCACTTAGCTGTATTAAATTCCATTTGCCATTTCTCTGCCCACTTTTTCAGCTGATCAAAGTCCTCCTGCAATTTCTGATAATCTTGCTCACTGTCCACAATACCGTCAGTTTTAGTGTCATCAGCAAACGTACTAATCATGCCTTGTACATTCTCATCCAAATCATTGATATAGAAAACAAATAGTAATGGGCCCAGCATAGACCTTTTGACGCACTCCACTAGTCACAGTCTTCTAGTCCAACAAGCATCCTTCCCTCTGCTTCCTACTGTCAAGCCAATTTTGTATCCAATTTGCCAGCTCGCCTTGGACTCCATGCCATCTAACCTTCCAGAGCAACCTCCTATGTGGGACCTTACTAACATCCATCTTGACTCTGTCTACCACCCTGCCCTCATCAACCTTCCTGGTCACTTGTTCAAAGAACTCGAACAAATTTTTCAGGCATGATCTCCCACTAACAAAGCCATGCTGACTACTCCTAATCACACCTGTCTTTCCAAATGCATTTATATCTTTATCTCAGAATCTCTTATCTAACTTACCCACCACAGATGTTTGGCTGACTGGTCTATAGTTCACAGACTTTTCTTAACAGCCTTCTTGAATTATGGCACAATATTTGCTGCCCTCCAGTCTTCCAGGACCTCACCTGTGGCTAACGATGATGCAAACTTATCAGCCAGGGCCTCTGCAATTTCTTTGCTAGCTTCTTGCAGTGTTCTTGTACATATCTGGTCAGGGCCAGGAGATTATCCACCTCCATACATTCTAATATATGCAACACCACCTCTACTGTGATATGGACAGTTCCCTAGATAGCACCACTAACTTTGCCAAGTTCCAAAGTCTTCATGTCTTTCTCCACTGTAACACAAAGGAGAAATACAGTGGAGAATGGTCTTTTGAGAGGTCCTATTCTCGCTCGTTATTCATTTTCCTTTAATATACTTAAAGTGCCTCTTTGGATTCACCCTAATCCCTCAGCCAAGGCTATTTAGTGCCCCCTTTTCACCCTCCTGATTTCCTCTTTCAGTAAACTCCTGTATTCCCTGGTTACCTCCAGGTACTCCCTTGATCCCAGCTGCCTGTACCTGAGCCACGCCTCCTCCTCTTTTCTGCTCAAAGCCTCAATATCTGTTGTCATCCAGGGTTCCCTATTCCTGCCAGCCTTTCCCTTCACCTCACAGGAACATATAGACCTTGAACTCTAGCTATCTTGTCAGACGTCCCTTTGCCTGCAAACAAACTACTTCAATCAACTCAGTGTCCTCACTATCAGTCCTCCTTTCTTCTTCCCCCTCCTGTACAGGAAGGCTGCTTGTAATGATGAAAGCTTGGGACTGTCTGCACTTGCTGAAGGTATGTGCACCCTCCTTAGCTTCCAAAATGCAAAACTGATTTGAGAGTGGGAACCCTGCTCCTTGACCGGCTGGTGGTCATCCATTCTGTTCTGTTCCTCTGGTTCCTTGAGCTGCAGTGTGACCACCTCCTGAAACATGCTTTCCATGCAATTCACATCCTCTCAATTGTTCCACAGTGACACCAGCTACTGCTTCAGCTTTGAAATCCAGAGCGCTCATTTCTGCAGTTGAGAACAATTTAGGGAACTGTTCTGAGGAAGGGTCACTCAACGAGAAACATTAACTCTGATTTATCTCCACTGATGCTGCCAGACTTGCTGAGCTTTTCCAGAAATTTGTTTTCATTTGATTCACAGCATCCCTCACTCTTATAGTTTTATTTAGTCCCAGTCAACTGCTGGTTGCACTATGATATTGCGTATAGTTTTATGTGCCTCATTATAGGAAGGATGTGAACACGTTGAAAAGATTGCGATTAGGTTTTCAAGAGTGGTTCAGGGATGTGGAACTTCATTTGTGAAGATAGATAGCGTGGGACTTCTCAGAGAGAAGGACGCTTCATGACGATTTGCTAGAAGTTTTCAAAACATGAGATAGAGAGAAGCTGCTCTTACTTGTAAAAGACTTGTGATTGAGAGAGTACAGAATTGGAGATTTGCAAATGTAACAAGCATGATAGGAGAAGAAACACTTGGGGTCTTGAATGTACTGAGTGGAATGGTGGCGGAAGCAGAGTCAATTCAGGTATTTAAGAGGATATTGCCTTATTATAAACATTGAAACAATGTGCAAGGGTGTAGGGAAAAGTCAGGTGAATATAGACCAAACAGACTGGGACTGCTATAGTGTTAAGGGCTTGGATATAGAAAGAAATCTGTGAAATGTGTTCAAGAAAACTTTCTCAATCCACATATAGATAGCCCTACTAGAGAAGAGGCAAAACTGGATCTTCTATTGGGAAATAAGACAGGGGAAGTTAATAAGAGATGTTAGTAAGAGCACTTTGGGTCCAGTGTCCATAATTCTATTAGTTTTAACATAGCTATGGAAAAGGATAGGCCTGGTCCACAAATTTATTGGGGCAAGGGCAATTTTGTTGGTATTAGATAGGAACTTTCAAAAGTCGTTTGGGGGAGGCTGTTTGCAGGTAAAGGAACATCTGGTATGTGGGAGGCTTTCAAAGCAAGATAACGAATTCTGGGATGGCATGTTCCTCTTAGTGTGAATGGCAAAGCTGGCTGCAGTAGGAAACACTGGAAGACTAAAGGTATTGAGGCTCTGGTTAAGAAAAAGGAGACCTGTAGCAGGTGTTGACAGTTGGGATCAAATGAATCTCTTCAGCTGAGGGGATATAGGAGTACAGTTAAGAGGGAAATTAGGGCATTAAATGGGACATGAGAACCTTATCTGCCAGAGCTATGGAGAATCCAAGGAGTATATTAAGGGCAAAAGAATAGTGAGAGAGAGAATAGGGTCCCTTAAAGATCAACAAGGCCATTTATATGTGGGACCACAGGAGAGCGGTGAGATCCTAAATGAAAATTTCACATCACTATTTACCGTAGAGAAAGATATGAAAGTTCGGGGAAAATAAATAGTGATATCTTGAAAAGAATCCACATTACAGAAGAGGAGGTGCTGGAGGTCTTAAAATGCATAAAGATGGGTAAATTCCCAGGACCTCTTCAAGTGTATCCAAATCTTTGTGTGAAGCTAGGAAAGAAATTGTGGGACCTCTAGCAGAGATCTTTATCGACAGCCATGGTGAGGTGTAGGAAGACTGGAGGGTGGCAAATATTGTGCCATTATTTAAGGAAGGCTTCAAGGAAAAGTCAGGGACCAACAGACTGGTGAGCCTCACGTAATTCATGGGTAGGTTGTTGGAGGGGATTGTAAGGGTCAGGATCTACATGCATTGGAAAGGCAAAGACTGATTAAGGATAATTAGCCTGGCTTTTTGCGTGAGAAATTGTCTCTCAAATTTGATTGAGTTTTTTTCAAGAGGTGACAAAGA
This sequence comes from Chiloscyllium plagiosum, assembly GCF_004010195.1. Taxonomy (NCBI): domain Eukaryota; kingdom Metazoa; phylum Chordata; class Chondrichthyes; order Orectolobiformes; family Hemiscylliidae; genus Chiloscyllium; species Chiloscyllium plagiosum. The sequence goes on along the minus strand of NC_057710.1, from coordinate 60,054,650 downwards.
AGACTGATGAAGGCAGAGCAGTAGACATTGTCTACATGGACTTCTGCAATACCTTCAACAAGGTTCCACATGGCAGACTGGTTAGTAAGGTTAGATCACATGAGATCCAGGGAGAGATCGCGAATTGGATATAAAGTTGACTTGATGGTGGTGAACAAAAGGTGGGTTGTTCAGACTGGAGGCCTGTGACTAGTGCTGTGTCCACTTTTTTTGATGTTAACGTCAGTCGTACAGCACGGAAACAGACCCTTCAGTCCAACTCGTCCATGCTGACCAGATATCCCATGGATGAGAGTAGATGAGACATGGGTAGTAAGTTTGCAGATTGCACCAAAATTGATGATAGAATGAACAGTGAAGAAGATTATCACAATGTACACAGGATCTTGATCAACTGGGTCAGTGGGCTGAGAAATGGCAGATGGAGTTGAATTCGGATATTTAATTTAGATAAATGTGAGGTGTTGCATTTTGGTAAGGCAGATCAGGGTCCGAGATAATGACAGAACCCTGGGGAGTGTTGTTAAACAGTGACCTAGGGATGCACATGCATAGTGCCTTGGAAGTGGTAATCACTAGTCGACAGGTTTGATAAAGGCTTTTGGCACAGTTTCCTTAATTGATCAAAATGTTGAGGACCAGAGTTGAGATGACCTGTTGCATCTTTACAAGACAGTGGTAAGACCACATTTGAAATACTGCAAACAACTGTGGTCGCCCTGTTATAGGAAAGATGTTATTAAACTGGAAAGGGAGCAGCAAAGATTTTACAAGAATGTTACTGACTGGAAGGTTTGAGTTATAAGGAGAGGCTGAATAGGCTGGGAATTCATTCCTTGGAATGGGGGAGACTTTATAAAGATTGATAAAATCATGGCTGGCATAGATAGATTGAATTGCCAAGGTCTTTACTCCAGGCTAGGGAGTCCAAAACTCAAGGGGATAGGTTTAAGGTAAGAGGGAAAAGATTTAAAAGGGGCCTGAGAAGCAACTTTTTCAACCAGGATGGTACTGCCTCAGGAAGTGGTAGCGGTGAGTACAGTTGCAACACTTAAAAAACGTTTGGACAAGTCCATGGAAAGGAAAGGTTTGGAGGGATATGGACCAAACTTAGCCAACTGGGACCACTTCAATTTGGAAACTGGTCGGCTTGGATGAATTGGATCAAAGAGCCTGTTTCTGTGCTGTATGATTGTGACTCTTAAGACTGATACTAAGTCAAATTGCTCACTGGGGAGCTGGTGTGGTCATAATTGACTCGTGTCCTGCGATTCATGGTTGGTCAAGAATCTATCCAAATCTGCCTTAAAAGTTTTCCATGAGCTTGCCTGCACTGCTTTCTGGGGACAAGAGAGTTCCTAACACTCAACCTTCTGAAAAATATTTTTCCCTCCTATCGATCTTATGTCCGTTATTTTTAAACTATATGCCCCCCTCCCCCGCCACCCAACCCACAACATCAGTTGAGTCAACCATCTCTGAATTCCTCCTAACATCTTTTAATCCTTCCTTAAATAAGGAGAACGTCTATACACAGTATTCCAGATGTGGGTTCACCATTGCATTTTACAATTGTAACAAAATATCCCGATTCTTATGTTCTGTTTTGCTTGCACTAAACAACAAATATTCTAATTGCCTTCCCAATCAATTGCTAAACCTGTATAATAAGTTAGTGATTTATCAGTACACTGTATGCATCTGATTTATTTGTTTTTTATGTACAAATTAATATCATTTTGCAACTTGGGATTTTTGCACAGTGCCAGTTAGGGTGAGCTAGTTTACTGAAAGGTTTGAAAATATAACCAGGTAAGACAATATGTCTGGAACAATAACCTCAACCAGTCTGTGTCAGAACAGAACCCTCTGGAGTGTTAATGGAAGATTATTTGTACTGTGCTGATTTATGACAGAAGTATAGCTTTGAAAGCTTTTGGTCAGGGATAATCAAGGATTGATTTTAGCAGAGCAAAGTCTTTGGGCAGTTTAGAAGAGATCTGACTGGAGGTAGAAGCAAATATAGATTCTCTCCTTAAAAAGTATAGAACATTTGAGGGAAAGAGTTACCTCAGGAAAATTTTAGTATCTGCAGCTGCTAGACCAATCATACACTCAAGATTGGCTGTCTGCAGGTTATTGAGAAGCTGAGAAAGTCTGTGCTAAGTATTCAGTTTTGTTAGTATTCATGTCGGAAGATTGGTAAGAATTGAGAAGTATCACCTATGTCAAACTTAAAAGATTTAATGCTAAAGGTTAGTTTCTCTGTATTTGAATAGTTGGAGTCATTTAGCTTGGCTGGATGGCTGATTTGCAATGCAGAGTGATGCCAACCAGCTAAGGTTATCATTGAAGGACTCTTCTCCTCAACCTTTCTCCTTGCCTGAGATGTGGTGACCGCGATCAGTCTTTAATGAGAGAGCAATCTTGTAGTCTGGTCAAGCTATGGGGGCTTTTAAGTGGTAGTGTTAGGGAATAGGTTGACACTAAAGTTCATGTACATGAAATAGGATGAGGGGACTTTGCTCTTTCTCACCTCTCTTTATAGCTCATACCCTCTAATCCTGATAAATCTCTTCTGCATCCTCTCCAAAATCTCTAGACTAATGCTGTTCAGGGTCCTGACATTAACTGTGTACTTTCCTTAACATTTGATCTTCCAAAGTTTAGCACCCTACACTTAAATGGATTAAACTCCATCTGCCATTTCTCTGCCCACATCTGTATCTGATCTATATCCCACTGCATGCTTTGATGACCTTTTACACCATCCACAAGTCCACTAATCTTTATATTATCTGCAAACTTACTAACCCACCCATCTACTTTTTCATTCAAGTCATTTAGCAGAGGTCCCAGTATAGATCCCTGCGACGCCTCTAGTCACGCACCTCCAGCCAAAAAAAACACCCTTCCACCAATACCCTCTGTCTTTTATGGGCAAGCCAATTCTGAATCCAAGCAGCCAAGTCACACTGTATTCCATGCATCTTAATTTTCTGTTGAGCCTACCATAACGGATCTTGTTGAAAACCTTACTAAACTCCATGTACACAACATCCACTACTGTACCGTCATCAATCACCTTCATCACCTCGTAGAAAGTTCAATCAAGCTAGTTTTTTTTTTCAGAAATTGACAGAATACTGAGAGGCTTAGATAGAGTGCAAGTGGAGAAGATGTGTCCACTCCAAGGAGAGAATGGAAGCCAAGGGCACAGCCTCAGAGTGAAGGGACCATCCTTTAGGAACTGGAATAAGGAGAAATTTCTTCAGCCAGAGGATGGTGAACCTGTGGAACTCATTGCCACAGAAGGCTGCAGAAGTCATTGAGTATATTTAAGAGATAGGTAGGTTCTTGATTAGTAAGTTACATTTGCATTCCCCTTATATTTAAATTGTTCCCCATGGTTATGGACTCCCTAACAGGGAAAACATCTTACGTGCAATCTACCATGTCTATCCTTTGTGTACTTGATAAGTTTCAATGAGAACTCCTCTTTCTCTTCGAAATTCTAGAGAATGCAGGCCCAGTGGGTGCAATCTCTCAATAGTATGGTCCCACCATTCCAGGTAACAGTCTGGTGAACCTTCATTCCACTCCATCTACTACAATGATACCTTTCTTAGGATAGAGACCAAAACTGCAAAAAATACACCGGGTGTGGTCAAACCAAGCTCCTATACAACTGAAGCAAACGTTCACTACTCCTTGGCTCAAATCCTCTTGCAGTTGAGGCTTAACATTCCATTAACTTTACTGACAGCTAGCTGCACATACACAATAGCCTTCAATGAATTGGACACTGTTAGTGTCCTTGATTTTTCGGTTTTTTTTGTACTTTTTATCAATTTTGGTTTAGATCTATGAACTGAAAGTTGTGAGCTAAAGATTGTGTGTAACAGCTTGTGTTAAAAAGAAAACGGACCAAAGAAGCTTATGTTTCTTGGTGATGCCAGGTCTGGAAGTTACCTGTAGGTTGGTTCCTGATCAAAAAGTAATGCAGATGGTTCGTTACAGAGGAAGAGCATAATGCTTAAACACATAGCAGAAGTTCTTTATTAAAGAAGTCAGTACCTGGGATTTGGTGCTGGCCTGTTGGAAAAGATCTGATGCTCAAGCAGATGGCTGATAGTTAATGGTAAGTGGGAGTCCATGGAGGAGTTGCCAGAGTGGTCAGAGTTTCAATTGGGTTTTGGACTGTTTTCTGTGAAAAGGATTCCAGCTGTTGAGCCTGCAGCAAGAAGATTTATGGACTCCCTCTCTCACCACCCTTATCTCAGAGTTCAGAGAATAGAAAACTAAGTTATAAGTGTTATTGCCTTTATCTGAGAACTGAAAAGGTGACCCTGACCAGGATCTTCAGAAAATCATCTGTCTGTAGAACAATACATCATGAAAACTATTAAGTAATCTGACCAGTTTTGTTATTTTATTTATCCCTTAACTGTGTTTGCTGACTGTCTGGTCTCCTGCGTGATTGGAGCTGAAAACAAAGGTTTTTGGATTTAAAACTTAAACCAATTAGATAACTTGTTTAGTTTTGCTGTACTTAAGTTATTTTAGTGTGAATAAATTGCTGAGCCTTTTGTTTAAACTACAAACCAGTGGTGAGGATTAATTATTTGCAGAGTCTGGGATTGCTTATTCAAAAAGACTGCTTAGGAACCATTGGGGTCAGTTTTAAGGGTGTCCTATCTTGTTCTCCTCTCCCCTTATGAAGGGGAGAAAGTAATTGATTTGATTTGATTCATTATTGGCACATGTACCTAAGTACAATGAAAAGTTTTGTTTTGTAAGTAGTAGAGACAGATCACAGCAAGGACAGACCGATCATAGGATGCTTTGAGCGAGGCATACAAGACAAGACTATGGCTGTACAGGAGGTGCACAAAGCAAGATCAACATTAGTTTGAAATTAGAGAGGTCCATTCAGCAGTCGAACAGCAGGGAGGAAGCTGTTGGTGAACCTGTTTGTGCATGTGTTCAAGCTTGTGTAACTTCTACCTGATGTAAGAGATTAGAAGAGTGTGTGTCATGGGTGGGAGGTGTCTTTGGCAGACTTTCCGCAGCAACGAGAAGTATAAATGGAGTCCACGGATGCGAGATTGGCTTCTGTGATGGTCTGGGCTGTGCACATAACTTTCTGTAGTTTCTTACAGTCCTAGGCAGAGTAGTTGCTGTGCCATGCAGTTTTGCACCCTAATAGAATGCTTTCTTTGGTGCATCAATAAACATTGGTCAGGGTCCTTATGGACATGCCGAATTTCCTAAGCCACCTGAGGAAGAAGGAGCATTGTTGTGCCTCTTGACCATCACATCTATGTGGGAAGCCCAGGACAGATTGTTGGTTATTGTCATTGCTAGGAACTTGATGCTCTCGAACCTCTCCACCTCAGCTTCATTGATGTAGATAGGGGCATGTCGTCCTCCTCTCCCTGAAGTGAATGATCAATTGTTTTGTTTTGTTGACATTGAGAGGGAGATTGTTATCATTACACCATGTTCTATGATACCAAGCGTTCTACCTCCTTCCTATATTCTGCCTCATCATTATATGATATCCAGCCTACAATGGTGGTGATGTCAGCAGAATTGTAGATGGCGTTCATACGGAATTTGGCTGTGCAGTCATGGGTGTACAGGGAGTACAGTAGAGGGCTAAGAACACATTCTTGGAGGCCACCACTGATGAAGTAACTGAAAACGGTTGACCTAGGACATTAACCTGAGAAGTTCTGTAGTAAAATCAAGATGCTGAAATGATTGATCTCTGGCAACCACATCCATCTTCCTTTTACCAAATATAAACCTGGACTATGGGAGTTTTCCCCGATTTCTATTTATTTCAGGTTTGCTGCAGTTCCTTAATCCCATACTGTTTAATGTCAAGGTTAGTCATTCTTGAAATTCAATCCTTTTGTCTGCTTTTAGACCAAAACTTTTGGTCAAGAGTGTCAGTAACCAATCTTCTTAATAGCACCACCAGTAATACCCCTCTCATTTTGCTGATGGTTAAGAGTTGATAGATGTGGTGGAAGTTGACTCAGTTTAATTTGTCTTACCAAACGTATTAACACCCATCTGTGATATTAATCATCAAATCTATTGCAATGCAATTTGGTGTCTCAAGCCTGCTAGTGCTAACTTTAGTTGTCCAAGTTGTTAGTTGTCCAAACTCTTGCCTTTGAAGTTGGATTTGAACTCTCAACCTCTGACCTGGTGACCTGAACGCACAACCATGGCTATTTAGTTAGGTTCTTTTCCTGAGGTTTCACAGACATGAGGCAGTTTGCTCACACCAATTCTGCAACTAGTTAAAGATCATTAAAGTCTGTACATGCTACGTGACCCCTTTGACACTCTTCGTAGGTGTGCGAAGTCGAGTCAGAGGCCCAGAACAAAGGAAACGCATGCCATTTATACAGCTCAGTTGGTAATGCCCTTTGCACCACCCCTCCCAAAATCCCCACACCCACCCCCCACACACCCACCCCC
>NC_057710.1:60024617-60043771 GCF_004010195.1 Chiloscyllium plagiosum | reverse complement strand
TCACACACACACACACACATACACACCCACACCCACACATACACACACACACACCCACACACACACCCACACCCATACACACCCACACACACCCATACACACCCACCCCACACACACACACACCCCCCACACACACACACCCCCCACACACACAAGTGGGTGTGTGTGCAAATGAGTTCTAGTTCCGCTACTTATCCAGACAATGTAGGTGTGATATGCTTCAGTATCAGGGGATGATCGCACAAATGAATTTGATTGGCTGGGGAGTGGCTATGAAAGTATTTCTGAATGGAAGGGACTGAATGAGAGTTTAATTTGATAATAGCAGTAGAATAGTAGTAAATGGCTGCCCAAATGAAGTGTGAGTTATCCACATTCCTGCATGAATGTCGCCCCCACCCACTTCCAGAATGTTCAGCTTCTGGAGAAAGATATTACACTGCATGCATTACATTAATGTCCAGACAGATAGTACAATTTACTTTTTTAACATTACAATTTGGCCAGTGTTGTTCCGAGGACATGCTATCACTTGGATAGGATGCTCAATCAAAATCTAGTCTGCCTGTTTGGTTAGATGTACAAGATCTGAAAGAATTATTAAAAGCAAGCAGGGCTATGACATATTTATCCCGAGCCAAAGCCTAAAATCAAGATGATTTGGTCACTGTCATGTTGCTATTTGTGTGACTTTGCTGTATGTATATTAATTGCCACATTCCCCCTCTCGCAACAGTGTCTGCCCTTCATAGTACTTAATTTTAGTATGTATTGATTTGGAGATGCCGGTGTTGGACTGGGGTGTACAAAGTTAAAAATCACACAACACCAGGTTATAGTCCAACAGGTTTATTTGAAAGCACGCAGCGCTGCTCCTTCACGTGGTTGTGGAGCATAAGATTGTAGGCCACAGAATTTATAATAGAAGTTTACTGTGCCATGTAACTGAAATTATATATTGAAAAAGACCTGGATTGTTTAAGTCTCATCTTTTAGAATGGGCGTGTTGGTTTCAATTCTTTCTTATGCTCAACTGATTGACCGCTAATTCCGACATGGCACAGCGAGAAACTGTAATGACCTCCTCAGGAGACAGACACACAAGCTGCAATTGACGGTACCCTTAGTTATCCCAGTACTTCCCAGGAGCCGAAAAACTACACTCTGTTCTATGCGGCCTTCAACACATTATCAATGAGGATGAGCACCTCGCCATGACCTTCCCCATGCCTCCACTTCTCTCCTTTAACCACCACCTAACCTCAAACAGATCATTGTTCACAGCAAACTGCCCAGCTTTCAGGACAATACCATACAACCTTGTCACAGTAGACACTGCAAGGCATGTCAGTGTCAACAAGGATACCACCATTACACGTGGGGACACCTTCCACCATGTGCGTGGCAGGTACTCACGTGACTCTGCAGGCAAGGATGCCCTGAGGAATGATACATTGGCGAGACCAAACAAAGACTACAGCAACAAATGAATGGACATTACGCAACAGTAAACTGACAGGAATGTTCCCTTTCAGTCGGAGAACACTTTAGTGGTCCGGGGCAATCAACCTCTGACCTCAGGTGACCATCCTCCTAGGTGGACTTCGGAACAGGCAACAACGCAAAGTGGCCAAGCAGTAGCCAAGTTCGATACCCATGGGGATGGCCTCAAGCAGTGCCTTGGGTTCGTGTCACACTACAGGTGACCACTGCACCACACAGACATGCATACACTCAGACACAAACACATACACTCTCTCACACACACGCGCACGCACACACTCAGACTCGTATCCCTGTACACTATCACTCATATGCACACACCTATATAAATTTCTGGGGTGAATTTATATTTGAAGAATTACATTTTATTTTGCTCAAAAACTGCATGAATCCATGTAAGATACTGTAAATCCTTTTTTTGGATTAGAATCAGTCTGAACATTGGGGCACAGACAGCCTCACACAGGGCACTTCACACGTTCAGTGCATTATCTGGGCCTATGTGGCACCAATTGTTACAGTTCACTTGAGAACGTAACTTTTAAAAAACAAAGTTCTGGGATATGGACAAACTGAAACCAACATGGTCATTCTAATAGATGAGACTTAACAAACAATCCAGGTCTTTTTCAGTATATAATTTCAGTTACATTACACTATAAACTTTTGCTAATAAATTCTGTGTCTTACATTCTTCACTGGGTAATCCAAGATGGAGGACGAGAGAACTTTCTGGCTGTAACAGCTGCTCCTTTGAGGTATTTTAGATGTTGGAGATGATTTCCTTGAATTCCAATTGCATTATTTTGGAACTTTGGAGGGAAAAAAAGTCAAAACAACAGCAGTTTTAAAAGGGAGAGGTACAGACAAAGGAAGCACATGGTGAGGTCTGTGCAGGAGACAGAAAGAGAGAAACTGACACCACAGTGAATCTGCACAGTTACTGCCTTTGCTGTTTGAATTCATGTATCGCTGGACATCTGAGTGCATCTGGGAAAATGAACAAAGTGAAATTCACAACTGATCTTGGAGGAAGTCACAGTACAGAAACAGATAAGTGAATAGTTTTAAGTGTGGTCTACAGTAGTGAGTAGAGTGGGTTCTTTCTTTATTGTTTTTTGAGAAATGTGTCTTGATTAAACTTAAAATATAATCCATAAGTATTAATTTAACCTGGAGCAGTGTTTTGTAGGGGAATAAGATGGTGTTATTTTCTGGATCTGTAGATTGTGAAGGAGCAAAAAATAACTTTTAGTAGAGTCATATGCGCTTCTTGTCAGATGTGGGAGTTTAAGGAGAGTTTACGGGTTACTGTGGATTATATCTGCCATAAATGCTGTTGGTTGCGAATCGGTTGGAAAGACAATTAGAAGCAATGAGGAATTTGCAACAGCAACAGTATGTGATGGATGGCAGTTATAGGAAGGGGGGAAAGTCTCAGATACAGTCACATAGATGGGTTAACTCCAGGAAAGGTGAGAAGTAGGCAGCTAGTGCAGGAGCCTTGTGTGGCTCTACTCATTTCAAACAAGTATGCTGTTTTGGAACATGTAGGGGGTGATGGATTCTCAGGGGAACGTAGCAAGAACAGCCAAGTTTCTGGTATTGAGACTGGCTCTAATGCAACGAGGGGTACGTTGGGTTCCAAGAGATCAATTGTGTTAGGGGACTCTCTAGTCCGAGGTACAGACAGACATTTCTGTAGCCAGCAGCTAAAAATCAGAATGGTGTGTTGCTTCCCTGGTGCCAGGGTCAAGGATGTCTCACGGGGTGCAGAATGTTCTCACGGGGGAGAGGGGCCAGCAAGAGGTCATTGTACGCATTGGAACCAACGACGTAGGAAGGGAAAAGGTTGAGATTCTGAAGGGAGATTACAGAGAGTTAGGCAGAAATTTAAAAAGGAGGTCCTCAAGAGTAGTAATATCTGGATTACTCCCGGTGCTACGAGCTAGTGAGGGCAGGAATAGGAGGATAGAGCAGATGAATGCATGGCTGAGGAGCTGGTGTATGGGAGAAGGATTCACATATTTGCACCATTGGAATCTCTTTTGGGGTAGAAGTGACCTGTACAAGAAGGACGGTTTGCACCTAAATTGGAAGGGGACTAATATACTGGCAGGGAGATTTGCTCGAGCTGCTCAGGAGGATTTAAACTAGTAAGGTGGGGGGGGGGACCCAGGGAGATAATGAGGAAAGGGATCGATCTGAGACGGGTACAGTTGAAAACAGAAGCGAGTCAAACTGTCAGGGCAGACAGGGACAAGGGAGGACTAATGAATTAAATTGCATTTATTTCAACGCAAGGGGCCGCACAGGGAAGGCAGATGAACTCAGGGCATGGTTAGGAACTTAGGACTGGGATATCATAGCAATTACAGAAACATTAGCTCGGATGGACAGGACTGGCAGCTGAATGTTCCAGGATACAAATGCTACAGGAAGGATAGAAAGGGAGGCAAGAGAGGAGAGGGAGTGGCGTTTTTGATAAGGGATAGCATTACAGCTGTGCTGAGGGAGGATATTCCTAGAAATATATTTGGGTAGAACTGAGAAATAAAAAAGGGATGATCACCTTATTGGGATTGTATTATAGACCCCCTAATAGTCAGAGGGAAATTGAGAAACAAACTTATAGGGAGATCTCAGCTATCTGTAAGAATAATAGGGTGGTTATGGTTGGGGATTTTAACTTTCCAAACATCGACTGGGACTGCCATAGTGTTAAAGATTTAGATGGAGAGGAAGTTAAGTGTGTACAAGAAACTTTTCTGATTCAGTATGTGGATGTACCTACTAAAGAAGGTACCTACTCTTGGGAAATAAGGCAGGGCAGGTGACTGAGGTGTCAGTGGGGGAGCACTTTGGGGCCAGCAACCATTCTATTAGATTTAAAATAGTGATGGAAAAGGATAGACCAGATCTAAAAGTTGAAGTTCTAATTTGGAGAAAGGCCAATTTTGATGGTATTAGGCAAGAACTTTCAAAAGCTGATTGGGGCAGATGTTCACAGGTAAAGGGACAGCTGGAAAATGGGAAGCCTTCAGAAATGAGATAACAAGAATCCAGAGAAAGTATATTCATGTTAGGGTGAAAGGAAAGGTGTATGGAATGAGCTGCTAGAGGAAGTGGTGGAGGCTGGTACAATGCAACATTTAAGAGGCATTTGGATGGGTATATGAATAGGAAGGGTTTGGACGGATATGGACTGGGTGCTAGCAGGTGGAACTAGATTGGGTTGGGATATATGGTCGGCATGGACAGGTTGGACTGAAGGGTCTGTTTCCATGCTGTACATCTGTGACTCTATTTAAAATGAAAACAGGCTGAAAATGAATTAATTTATAGCTCATGCTCTGTGCTGCATTTGAAAACATCTACACTTCTACAAATATAACTACTTCTGCTACTTTCAGATGTCCATTTTCAAGATCTTAAAATTGAGATAATATTCTATAATTGCTTGAATTAAAAATTAAAGTGTAGTCCTTTAACTTTTAAAATATTTTTAAACTGCAACATTTACTAAGGAAGTAATTAAAATTGTTTTGTTCTCACCTCATTCATCCAGGACTATACTTTTAAGTGTCATCTCCTTACTGAATGAACCAAACACATTTTCACCAGCCAATGTGGATGCCTCAGTCATGTTCAGAAAATGGAGAGATAGCAAAGGGAAAGATAAAGAATATGCTGAAATCATCAGGTAAGAAACTTAGATTTTAAAAGTGAATTTAAAGTGAAGTTCTCTCCGCTGCCTCCCTCCTTGCACCACCACCACCTTGTGAACTGGAATTCTTCTCCAACGCACACAAATGGCTGATCAATGCATAATTGAATCATCTATCATCCTAATGACCATTTATTCATAAAGCAGTTTTTGGAAAGTTTTGCTGTTCAGAATTGAATATTCAGCCACCCTAAAATTGGGCATAAGTAGGAATCTAGTTGTATGGTTATTGCTTGATCAAACTCTGATCTCCAGCAACTGCAGTCCTTACTTTCTCCACACTTAATATTGTCCCATAGCTTTTATATGGGCCTGCTTCGAAACAGCTTGGAAATAAAACGCGTGCTTAATATTTAAGTCAGATCACCACAAGCTTCCCTGCTAAATGTATTCTCTGGAAAAATTCACGCGTGTTTAATTATTATTAATATCATGTATTGCATCTTGTACAAATCAATCAATATTGGTCCCTCTAAAACATAGTTATAAACAAATGTAAAATGCAAAGCAGAATTGCATCCATATAGCTTTAAATAAACTAGATCCTTTTTGCTCTGCACCCACTCCATTTATGGATGTAGTTGCAGAGTATTGTTCATATTACTTTTCTGATTCATACCACTTTGGGAGGGACTCTATACACAACTCTTCTTCCCAGCTGACCTGTAACAGCATATTAAGGTAACATTGATTTCACTTTTTTATAAAACAAGATTTGCATTTTAAACATTATACAGGGGAGTGCAGTTAAAGAAGCCACCTTTATGAATGTGTTCAGATATTGCTCTTTTTTGTGGTTTGGAAAATATCTATTCCAATTGTATTTGACCACAGAAAATACCAACTGCTCTGTTCTTTGATAGTACCTGACCATGTCTCTCTGGCTGTCCCTCAATAGCAGCAAATCTGTAATTTCACACTGCCTTTAACATGGTAAAATATACTAAAGAGCTTCACGGGGGCATTATCAAACAAAATGTGACACTGAATCATGTGAGGAGCTAATATCCGGCATTTGGTAGATTTTGAGGACAATCTTAAAGGGGAATTTAAAGAGGCAGAAAGTTTAAATAGAGAATTTCTGACCTTAAGGCCTTGGCAGCCAATGGCATGACTGCTCCAAATGATGAATGATTAAAATCCGGGGTACTCAAATAGCCAGAATTGAAGAAGCACTCATATGGAGAGCAATATAAAATGGGAGTTTAAAGATTGTGACTGATGGGGACATAATGGTTTTGTTACTGTATCAGCAATGTAAACTTTGTGCTTTGGTGGTACAGGTTTTTTTCCCATCATGGTAGCTGTTGGACCTGAAATGTTTCTTTCAAAATATGGAATTGAAAACAAGTCTCACTAATGAGACCATAATGTTTTCATTATCATAGAATCGTATTTGGTCACTAGTGCCCTTTAAGAAAAGAGACTTGCCCTCCATACTTTGTTTTGTCCAGGCTCATCATAATGTGGTTAGCTCTTAACTACTAGAGGTCAAATAGGGGATGACAAGGTGTAAGTAGGCATTGTTTAGCCAGAACCAGTGCAAGTCAGTGAGCACATGTGCTTTCTTTGCTTTGATTTGGGGGGGGGATTTTTTTACATTTTACGTTAAATCTTTTCTTTAAATTGTGCCAATTTTATGGTAGTACTTTGTAAGTTTAATGATAGAAATATATTCAATTTGTATACTAGATCACTCTAGTAGAAGCCTTGCAGGGTATTAAATGCAGGGTAGATCATTTCTCTCACACTACATTAGCCCGTCATGCTGCTAACATAAACATCAGCCACAGGTCTCATTTCCTGATATTTCTGCTATCGTTATAAGAATATCCCCTGCAAATGAGTGTTCCACTCCATTGAACGTCAAATCAAAGTGAAGAGTAAATTATTGGGTGGCTGACTGCGTAAGAATTGCCAAATCCAGAGATGGTAGAGTGTGTTTTAGCAGCAAATTAACTGAGCCAAGAACACAGCCAGTGATGTTACGGTGGTGCAGATTTGTAGTCATAAGCTCATCTCTGGTCAAATAATTTAGCAAGATTGCAAACACACTGGTTCAGCCTCAGGTGGTTGCCATGGGTAGGGGTGGAACTGGTGGTTGGGGAATGCAGCATGTTGGGTGCGGAAACAGTGACTTTGTTTCTCAGCACACGTGATGGGGAAAACTTCTTGCCATTCGGGGATATCCAGCAAACTCAGACTATATAGGTAAGAAAGGAATTAGTTCATAAAGTAAAAACAGAGTACAAGAGAAACTCAGCAGGCCTGGCAGCATCTGCGGAGAGAGAGAAACTGAGTTAAGATTCTGGTCTGGTATGACTCTTCAGACCTCCAACATCAGCAATATATTGCTTTGATTTAATTAGTTTCTGGGACACTGGTACCAGTCCTGAACCAAGTAGGATTTGTACTGATGGCCCAGGCTCCACTTGAGCATTGTTGGGTCTAGTTCTAGCCATTGCTATAACTAGGGAAATAGAGAGGATTTCAACCAAATAGAGGGATAAGGGATTAAATATTGTGTTACAAGATGTGCTGTTAAGAAGGATATGTTCTGCCATGTCTCTTTTTCAACACAAGTGTTATAAACTTGGAGAAGGGTTGTCTGCTCTGAGCCCATTAATGTAGCTAGCTTTTAAAAGTTGGAGCAATAGTAGTTTCTGTACCTAGGTATCTTTGTACCTAAGATGGTACCGTAAGTGGTAACTTGTGAACTTTTCACTTTACTTATGACTGCATGTGACAATAACCTTAATTCTAAAATAGCAGCAGCATGAAGGGTTGGGGTCAAGGTCCCACAGAACTAGGATTTTAGTTTAACTTTCAGTAGCTGTTGGGGTTTGGAAGCTGCTGTACATCTCTCCCTGCGACAGCAAACGCTTGATCTCTCTCTTTCTCTCAGTTTTTGCTTGTTCTTTCCCCCCTTGTACTAACGTTGCATGTGCGACAATCTATTTTACTGAATTTCCCATTGCAAAGGATGTATTTGTGGAATGTTACTATGTTGGAACATTCGCTGTTTAGTGGTGAAATAATCTATTATTCTGTTAAGTTTTCCAATCTAGTTAGGTTATTCCAATTCTTTCTTTTATTTGTAAGAATAAAGGGTGTTTTGTTTCAAGCATGATAATTTGACCAATAGAATTGCATCTGAAACATAATGCCTTACACTTGCCATTAAAAATAACAAAGAGTTGGGATCTAGCCCATCTTAATATATTTTGAGGGGGTTTGAGCTGGTCCATAATAACTGGGTGATGAGATAAATAAATAAATATAGTCAAAGGTCAAAGTTATTGATGGAGGAAATGATAAACCGACTATGTCCGAGAAAGAAAGAGAGTATGAATCGAAGAATCAACTAGCAGATGAGAGTAGGATCTACCAAAAGTGAAAGGATCAAAGTAAAGGTTCTGTATCTGAATACACATAGCATGAAAAACAGAAGTGAACAGAATATGCATGTGAACTTGAATTATTATGATCTGGTAACCATTGCAGAGATTTGACTGCAGAATAATATAAATCTTGAAGAACATTTTGGAATAAGTGGAAACGGGGGAATAAACCAGGCTTTGTCAATTAATGATGTTACTAGTGATGAATGACCTGGAATCAGAAAGCCAGTTTAGGTAGAAATGATAAAGGGTAGAAGTCACTTGTGGGAATGGTGTACTGACTTCCTAATGGAAATTCAGAGTGGGGCACAAAGGAAGAACTAGAGACTTTATCAGAAAGGCACAGAAATAATTATGGGAGATTTTAATCTGCAGATCAGGTAAAATTAGATGGGCTAAGGTAATTTTGTGTTTATAAAAACTCAGTTTAGCTGCTTAGAATAGCATGCTCTGTATCTGACCACGCAGCAGGCTATATTAGACATGCATGTTACTTATATACTCTACATTGAACGTGTATCTTGCTTCACTGTAGAGGATACAAGTAACCTCTCAGTAGCAATGATAAGGCAGGAAATGGAACTCCAAGGTATCTGAACGATCACAATCATTAGAGAGTAACTTTACTGAGTAAATTGTTGAGCTGTGGGCTGACAAGTGACCAGGTTCTGATGGACTTCATTGTTGGTTTTCAAATTATTAAAATTTCTTCAAAGAGAGAAGGCAAGGAAATACACACTAGTTGGCTTAGCATCTGTCATAGGGAAAATGTTAGAAACTATTGTTAAAAAAGTCATAGCAGGACACTGAATAAGTCTAAGGAAATCAGGCAGAGGTGACAGTCAATATGGCTTGTTAACCAAGTCAGTGTAGTTTGTGAAAGGAAAATCGTATTTGACTAATCTATTTGAGTTCCTTGCGGACATAACACATGCTGTTTCTAAGGGGATTGGTGGGTGTGCTATACTTGGTTTCAATGAGACACTTGATAAGGTGCCACATCAAAGGTTATTGAGGAAAATAAAGGCTCACCATGTACAGTAGTATATTGACATGGATAGAAGATTAACTGGTTAATGGGATGCAGAGAGTAGGGAAGAGGAGTCGTTTTCAGTTGGCAAGATGTATTGATTGGTGTGCCAGATGGTGCTAGGAACTCAGATGTTTACAGTTTATATAAATGATTTAGATGAAAGGACATGGTATGGTAGCTAAATTTGCTGGCAACCACAAATACAGGTAGCAAAGTAAATTGTGACCGTTTCAAAAAGATATTGATTAAGCGAGTAGACAAAGATGTGACAAATATATAATGTGGGAAAATGTCAAACTATCCATTTTGGCAAGAAGAATAAAAATGCAGCAAATTAGAATTCCCTTTATTGTCATGTGCACTCGAATGAGTGCAATGCAAAGTTGCCGCTTATGGTGCCATCCTAGGTTCAAGATAACTCTGTACCGGTACTTAAGTATTTGGTACAAAATTGAAAAAAATAGTAAATAATAGAAGTTCAGCATAAGAATTCAAAGTCTGTGCCAGCACCTAGCCTCTATACTGCACTGGCCCAAGTCTCCAGATGATGCCTGGCTTCAAAACTCACCTCCATTCTACGAGGGCCTCACCTCCCCCGCGGCAACTTCCAGTCTGCAAGGGCCTCTCCTCCCTGCAGGATGGATGTAACTGCAGAAAAATTTCAGAGAAATTTTTATTCACTTGTGGGCCATGAATATTACTGTCTGGCCAGCATTTGTAGTCTGTCCATAGTTGCCCTTGAGAAGGTGGTGGTGATGATTTACTGGACTAATACCTGGAATGGCCAGGATGACTTGAGGAAAGGTTTCACAGACTAGGTGTATATCCACTGCAGTTTATACAGTAAGAGACAACTTAATCGAAACATACAATCCTGAAGGGACCTTGTCAGAGTAGATGTGGAGAGGATGTTTCCTCTTATGGGTGAATCTAGAGGTACAGTACAGAAGGAGGCTCTTTACCCCATGTCTGCACTGGTTATCAAACATCCATCTATTCTAATTGCATTTTCTTGCACTTGGCCTGAGGCCTCGTGTGCTATAGGATTTCAAGTTCTCATCTAAATAGTTCTTAAAAATCTTGAGGATTACTGACTCTACCATCCTTTCAGACAGTGAGTTCTAGAGACCCACATCACTCCATGAAAATGATTTTTCTCAAATTCTGTCTGAACCTCCTGCTCATTACCTGAAAACTGTGCCCCTGCTTATTGACCCCTCTACTAAAGGGACGCATTTGCCCTATGTACCTTCCCAAGCCCCTCAGAACTTTGTGTAATTCAGTCAGATTCTCAACTCCTGACCCCATCCTGCCAGCCAGTCCTCTTTGCTCTAATGAAAACAGTCACAGCCTGTCTGGTCTCTCTCTAGCCCTGGTAAATCTCTTCTGCATTCTCTCTAATGCAGTCACATCCTTCCTATAATTTTGTGACCAGAACTGTGCCCTTTTCTGTGCCTAGAACTAGAGGTCTCTGTGTAAAAATCAGGGGTTGCCTGTTTAAAGCAGATGAAGTGAAATGTTTCGCTGAAAGGAGAGAGTCTTTGGAATGCTCTTCTGACATTGTGGTGGGAACAGAGTTCTTAAATATTTTTAAGGCAGAGTTGGATAGCTTTTTTGATAAGCAAGTGCTTGAAAGATTCAGGCGTTGGCAGTAATCTGGATTGGAAGTTACAATCATATTGGCCATGACCTTATTGAATATGGAGAGGCTTAGGGGCTGAATAGTCTACTCCTACTCCTGTGAATATGAACCAGGTGAGAACTGGAAGTTTATGGAGAGGCATTGGATTAGAATGCTGTAGTCAAACAGGAAAAAGGTTGCTGACAAGTCAGGAATGGAAAAAGAAATATAGTTGGCCTTTATCATTGTCACATATAATGTCATTTGCGAATTTGCTATGAACTAAAAGAGCAGACATTTAAGGAGAAAGAGCTATTAGTCCTAATAAAAATCATAAATACCATTCATTGGGAATGAGGTTGAAGGGAGCAGGTAAATGGATCTTTTGGCCAAAAAAACCCACAATGCAACAAAAACAACCAGTTGTATTTATATTAACATAATAACCATCTCAAGGTGTTTTACCGAGGCATTATAAAATACATATGACACGAGTCCATAGGAACTGTTACAGCAGCTGATCAAAAAGTTGGTTTTAAAGAGTGCCTTAAATGAAAAAGCAAATTTAGAGATGGAGAAGCTAGAGGGAATTCCCAAGCTTGGGCATTAGGCATATAAAAGTGAGGTCACCGATGGGGAAATGACTAAGATTGGGGATACTGAAGGATTGAATTAGACGCATGAAGATATATTTTCTAGCTGGCAGCGGTGATAGAGATGCAGAGAGGCAAGGCCCTGGAAAGATTTGAGTACAAGGATAAGAATTTTAAGCAGAGATAAAGGATAAACCAGCGAAAGATGTGGGTTTAGGCTCAGGCGGCCAGAGAGCCTAGGGAATCTTGATTGGGTGATTCAGGCAGGGAGGCAACCGAGGCAGCTAATTTGGATTGTTTCAATCTTAGTGACAATGCAACAATAAAGTACACGAGATCCTGGCACACTTGTTGGAGGAGCTGGGAATAGGAGACAAGAAGTCATGTCCCAGTAGAGGAGAGAAGCCTCTGCAAAAGTTGCTGAAAGGATATCTGTGTCACTGTGCTGCCTGCTTTACCCACCTTGGCATAGATTCTGGCTGTGCTAGGTTTTAGACTTAAAACGTGACCTTTTCTGATGGCCTTGCTGTTTAAGTATAAGCATTACGTGAAAAATAAAGTTGATCTTGTAAACCTGTACAGTATTCTGTTAACTATTAGGGTACTTTTTTAAAGATTTGCAGATTAAATGTTATTAAAAATTTGCAGTTACCAAGGATGTAAAGTTTTGTTCAACATCTGATTCTGTTTGAACTCTAATTTTATATGAATCACCTGAATGACACTTCCTACCAAAGGTGCTGCTGCTCCTCCAAGATCAATTTAGTGACCAAAAGGTAGCTGGTAGAGACAGCATTTTGTTTAAACTAGCTGAAAATGTCAAGTAGGCATCATAAACCAGAGCTACACATTACCCCATGGTACAAATGTAATTAAGTGTCACTGTTCTGCAATTCCCAGTTTAAAGCTGGCAAAAATTGAAAACCCTAAATACCAGTAAACAAGAAACAAATTGATGGTTATTTCTGAATTTCAAGAACAAATTGTGCAAGCACGGTGGCTCAGTGCTGCCTCACAGCTCCAAGGACCCAGGTTCAATTCCAGCCTCAAGCGACTGTCTACGGGGAGTTTTGCACATTCTCCCTGTCTGTGTGGCCCCCCAGCCGGGTGCTCCGGTTTCCTCCCACAGTCTGGAGATGTGCAGGTTAGCCATGCTAAATTGTGCCGTAGTGTCTAAGGATATGCAGGCTAGGTGGATTAACCATGGGAAAAGCAGGGTTACAGGGGTAGGTAGATCTGGGTCTGTATGGACTCAGGCCAACTGGTCTGCTTGCACACTAGGGATTCTATGAACTTTCAGAAAGTGCAGTCAGTTGGAAAAGTGTGTTTTTTGATTGGATTACTCACTTATCTATAAATGGAGATGGCTAGGCCCATTTTGTACAGGACCAGCATGAACAGGATGCTATCACTTCCAACATGTCTTGTTGCATTAAAATAATCTTTCTCCAGCCTTTTCATGACAGACCTGATATCCTTCCTAAAGTAAAAGCAAAATTCTATGTATGCTGGAGATCCGAAATAAAAACAAATTGCTGGAGAATTTCAGTAGGTGTGGCGTCATCTGTGGAAAGAGAAACTGCATTAATGTTTGAGTCCAAAATGACTCCTCTTCAGTTCTAAAGGAGCCTGGAAAAGTGTGTTTTGTGCTGTAGAGAAAAGGGTGAGAAGTAGCAAATGGAAGAGATGATGAAGACACTGTAGGGTAAAGGGAATGCTCTTGGTACTGAAGAGATGTAGATAATTTTTAATGGTAAATATTGATAACAGAAAATAGGTCAGGTTTACTGAGAATCCATGGAAACAAGATGCTGTCTAAATAGAGGGCAGAGTTCACAGCCTTTAATTTTGAGTTCAAACTATGAAGTGCCTAAGTTGGGAATTAGATATTGTTCCTCCAACTTGTGTTGATTTCACTGGAGCACTGCCATATGTCTAGGACAGAAATATTGGTGAGAGAGCAAACTGCAATATTGAAATGGCAAGAACTGAAATGTTGGAGCTTTTAAAGGACAAGTGTTAGACAAAGCAACCATCCAGTTTGGTCTCCCCAATGAAGGCAACAAGTATGGTGGTCAGCATATGTTCTTTATAAATTCTGTCAGAGAAAGTGATATTGAACTGCTACATTCTATTTAGTATAGGTGTGTCTGCAAAGCTACAACTAGTGAGAGATTTCAAGAAGAAACGGTAATATATTTGCAATTCATAATGGTGTGTACCTTGGAGAGAATCTGTAGGTTGCCATCTGCTGCCATCATCCTTTTAAATAGTGTAGTTATGGCCTTAGAAAATTCTATCTAAGGAAAACCTCTGCATCAGATCCCACTACTGTTAATGCGCATTTTTTAAATACATTCATGGGACAAGGACATCGCTGGCAAGGCCAGCATTTATTGCCCATCCCTAACTGCTCAGATGCAGTTAAGAGTCAACCACATTGCTATGGGTCTGGAGTCACATGTCAGCCAGACCAGGTAAGGATGGCAGTCTCCTTCCCTAAAGGATATTAATGAACCAGAGGAGTTTTTTTCAACAATTGGCAATGGATTCATGGTCATTAAACTATTAATTCCAGATTTTTCTATTGAATTCAAATTCCACCAACTGCCATATTGGCATTCAAACTTTGGTTCCCAGAACATTGCAAGGGTGCCTGTATTAACAGTCCAGTGATACCACCAGGCCATTGCTTCCCCGTTGATGGTGGGGTAATGGATGTGGTGCCAGTCAAGCAGGCTGGTTTCTTCTGGATGGTGGTTCTTGAGGGTTGTTGGAACTGAACTCATCCAGGCAAGTGGGAATATTCCATCACACTCCTGACTTTTGTCTTGTAGATGCTGGACTATTTATCCAGAGAGCCAGCTAATGTTAACTCATGTGGTTCAGTAATGTCCTTTAGGGAAGAAAACTACTGTCTTTACCCTGTCTGGTTTACATGTGATTCCAGACACACAGCAATGTGGTTGACTCTTAACTACCCTCTGGGCAATTAGGGATAGGCAAAAAATGCTGCCTAGCCAGCGAGCCCTCATCCTGTGAATGAATAAAGAAAATAAATTCTAACCTGTTCTTGTCGCATTATGTATATTGTTAATCCAGTTCTGTTTCTGATCAGTGGTAACGCCAGGATGTTGATAGTGGGGATTCAGTGACAGTAACCTCAGTGAATGTAAAGGAGCAGTGGTTAGACTGTCTTACTGGAGAAGGTCATTCCCTGGCATTTGTGTGGTGTAAATGTTACTTGCCACTTTCCATCTCAAACCTGAATTTTGATTTGATTTGATGGTCATACATACTGAGATAGTGAAAAGTGCCTGCTGATGTGAGATTGTTAGCATTGGAGAATTTTTAAACTTTTTGTCAGTATGAGCTGGTAAGGAATGGCCCATATCTCCGGAGTCATTTTCGATATTTCCACTTCTCAAGCAGCTATTTCTTTCTGGTAAAACTCCCAATTTTGTTAATTTGAGGGAACTTTTAAGCTTGATCTCCCATCATCGACAATACTTTGCTTTCATTTTATGCTTCTTTTTATTGTCTTAATAATATGCCACGGTGGGCTACTGATAGTTTTAAGCAACTGTTAAGAAATGAATTGGACGTATGGTGATCATGAATTGTGATTCCTAATTGGTGAGGTAATTTCTGTTCTCCAGATCAAAATGGAAATTTGTGCACAGGACAGTTGTATTGGTCAGTTATTTATTGTTACCACTGCTTTTTTTCTTATTAGGAAACAAGTGCTTTCAACCAAGGCTGAAGCTGAAAAGGATGGTGTGAAGGTTCCAACCACACTGGCTGAATATTGTATTAAGACCAAAGTGCCTTCCAGTGACAACAGTTCAGACTTGCTTTATGATGATTTATATGATGACGATATAGACGAAGAGGAGGAGGAAGGAGAAGACGCTGACTGCTACGATGATGAGGACTCTGGAAACGAGGAGTCGTGACGTACACAGGCCAGAAAGGGAGCAGCACTAACCTAGCAACAGCCCAGCCCAGAACTTGCCGCTTGCTGAAACCTGTTGTTTAGGTCTTGAAATGCTCCTTTTTAATGGACCTCTTAACTCCACAGACTGTCTATGAAACCTCTATACTAGACTATAACCCCACTATATAATGTAACTGGATCTGCTCATTCTCTTCAAAAAAAAAATCGTTCACGCCCGATTCTTACTCTTCCTGCCATGGAAGGCCTGTGTAAGCCCAGTCACCTGAATTTGTTGGGGGAGGTGGGGGTGTTCAGTGGGGAAATATGGAGACCTGTAGCACTCAGTAGTAAAATGGACTGCCAAGGTTAAGCTGCTCCTGTCACATAGTGTGCACCTCTTGATATTTTTTCTTAACTATGTGGTGAAATATTCTTTTTGGGGAATGGGGATATTGGGGAGTGTGTAGCCTACTGCTTTTTGATTCGTAAATATGTTATTATCTAGATTTACCTTTGGCAGTTTTTACAACCCACGAGTACACTGCATTCTCCAGCAATTTCCATTTGAGTTTTTTTTATTGTAGAAGTAGCTGAGCTCAATCAAGATTTCTCTTTTTTTATATAAATTCTGGTCAAGCAGTCCCTTAATTTGATTTTAAATTGTTCACACCTAATAGCTGATGTTTGCTAGATCTTAGCTTATTTATTTTCTTTGCAGTCGCTGGATTTTTCACCTAACAACCAAGTTTACATGATATATAAAGCAACAGTAATAGATCTGAGAACTATATTAAATAGAGAATTGGAAAACAGTACAGTGCACTAAATAAGACAATAGCTGTATTTACAGCAGCAGTTCCTTGGATTTTTCTTTTTTCTTCTGCAATTTTTCTTTTCTTGTAGGAATCAAAAGTATTTTGTCTCCTGCTCTATAAATTACTTTGTCTTTGCATCTACTAATAAAATGTGAATAAAATTTTGTTTTGTTATGAAATATGCAAGGTTTTCATTACTTTTCAAGTTAGCCATTTAATGTAACGTTATAGTTTCCCATTCAGAAATGTTAAAAATATAAGAACTTGACAACTAAAATTGATAGATTTTTGTTCGACATGGATATTAAGGGCTACAAAATGAAGGCGGGCAAATTAAGTCAAATTCTCTATTATCTAAGTGAATGGTGGAACAGATTACTGTTTTTGGGATAGGGCAGGGAAAACGCATATTTCTGAACATAGACACAGGAATAAATCAATTTTTTTTAAAAAACTGCATGGTAGAAAATGATGTTTGCAAAAAGGGAAACAGAAGCTCTGTCTTGGGCTAATCAGCTCTCTTTTCTCTAGTAATATAAATGGTTGTGATCATTTGAGGTTGATCTTGTTTTTAGCCTGATTGCAAAAGGAAAAGTTACAATATCCGTCTCTTTTCAGCAATATATATTAATAAACTTGCAGAATGAGAAAATGTTGAAACTAATGTTCAACGTAGGTAAATAACAAAGGTTGGAAGAACAGGGAAGTCCTCTATTTTGAAGATGCAAGTCCAACAGCTATACAGAAATAAAAGGATCTAGGTGTACAAATCGGCCACCACCGAAGCTGGTGCCTCAAGTTGGCAAAGCCATTAAAAAACATAATTAGGTTTTATTTCTAGATGGATAGAACTGAAAAGTAGGAGGGGATTATTGCTAACTTCAATGGTAGATTATTTCTATTACTTATTTCTAACATTTATCCACTGTGAAGGTAATTGGTCTATTGCTAGAGCATCATCCCTTGTATTTTATTAAGTTGGCTTTGCAATATTTACAGCTTTCCTGTGCTTTGGTACAGTTAAAAGCTACTATAAATGTTGTATAATTAGCTTCTCATCCCTAACTTTCCTAAATACAACGCATAGATGAGCAACATCCAACATGTTCAGCTCTAGACCGCAGGCTTGTACCTATCCCTTGAAGAATGCTATAAATATTTGTAATTCTAACTGGGGGGGGGAACGCTCAGACTTAATTCTTTTTTTCTTTTTCTTCAATAAACACATTTCTTCTGTTGGCTTTAGCTGTTTAAGAAATCTGCTTCCATTACTGTATGATTGTCAATGCATTTAGAACTATAGAAACTGGGAGTGCCATTTTCCACAAATTCATGTCTACTTCCTGGTATTCTGTAACTAAATGCTTTCTATTACTTTAACCTAAATGTTTTAAAATCGAGCAATATTACATTTTATAAAGTAAATTCTATATCTGATATGATTGCATCCGAGGTGCTGCATTTTTATTTTTTAAAACGCCAACAATTTTTTTTGACGTTGCCCATTCAGCCCATTCAACAAGTTCACTTTGTTGATGAGATGGTGCCTGATCATCCTCAACTTCACTTTCCTGCCTTTTCTCTCAACTTTTGGGGGAACTCAAGGGATGACCCTTGAACTTATGTATTTTAGCAAGACCTGTCTAATTCTATACTCCATTCCCTTTGAAATAAAGGTTAACATTACAGTTGCCTTCCCTGGTACCTGCTGTTTGATTTAGTGTGGTGCTAGTGTTTTTGCAGTGTTTATTTTAAATAATATTCAGGTCCTCAGTGATTCACAAGCGGTTATGGTGCATTAACACTTCTCAACCATTGTCATGAAATATAAATAATCATGGCTGTAACACTGATCCCTCTGGTACACATTGTCATCCTAGAAATAGCCCTAATCTTTTGTCTTCTTTTGGATGGCTAATCCTCTATTCAGAGCTGAAAATGTGGTGCTGGAAAAGCGCAGCAGGTCAGGCAGCATCCAAGGAGCAGGAGAATCTATGTTTCGGGCATGAGCCCTTCTTCAGGAATGAGGAGGGTGTGCCAAGCAGGCTAAGATAAAAGATAGGGAGGAGGGACTTGAGGGAGGGGCATTGGAAATGCGATAGGTGGAAGGAGGTTAAGGTGAGGGTGATAGGCCGGGGTGGGGGCAAAGAGGTTAGGAAGAAGATTGCAGGTTAGGAAGGTGGTGCTGAGTTCGAGGGTTGGGACTGAGACATGGTGGGGGGAGGGGAACTGAGGAAACTGGAGAATTCTGAGTTCATCCCTTGTGGTTGGAGGGTTCCTAGGAATATTCCTAATTCCTTCGTCACTGCCGCATCTGCTCCCAGGAGGACCAGTTCTAATACCGAACAACCCAGATGGCCGCCTCCTTCAAAGACCGCAATTTCCCCCCAGACATGATCGACGATGCTCTCCACCGCATCTCCTCCACTTGCTCATTCCTCCACCCTTGAGCCCCGCCTCTCCAATCGCCACCAGGACAGAACCCCACTGGTCCTCACTTACCACCCCACCAACCTCCATATAC
>NC_057710.1:59931035-60024535 GCF_004010195.1 Chiloscyllium plagiosum | reverse complement strand
GCCTACTTGCGGAACGTTTCAGAGAACACCTCTGGGGCACCCAGACCAACCAACCCAACCACCCCGTGGCTCACACTTCAACTCCCCCTCCCACTCCACCAAGGACATGCAGGTCCTTGGACTCCTCCATCGCCAGACATAGAAACACGACGGCTGGAGGAAGAGTGCCTCATCTTCCGCCTCGGAACCCTCCAACCACAAGGGATGAACTCAGATTTCTCCAGTTTCCTCACTTCCCCTCCCCCCACCTTGTCTCAGTCCCAACCCTCGAACTCAGCAGCACCTCACATTTATCTAAATGCCATCTGCCACTTCTCAGTCCATTGGCCCATCTGATCAAGATACCATTGTAATCTGATGTAACCTTCTTGCCTGTCCACTACACCTCCAATTTTGGTGTCATCTGCAAACTTACTAACTATACCTCTTACACACACACCCAAATTATTTATAAAAATGATGAAAAGTAGTGGACCCAGCACAATCCTTGTGGCACTCCACTGTCGCAGGCCTCCAGTCTGAAAAACAACCCTCCACCACCACCACCACCCTCTGTATCCAAATGGCTAGTTCTTCCTATATTCCATGAAATCTAGAGTTGAAAAGTGTGGTGTTGGAAAAACACAGCAGTCCAGGCAGCATCCGAGGAGCAGGAGAATCGACGTTTCGGGCATAAGCCCTTCTTCAGGAATGAGCTCCATGAGATCTAACCTTGCTAACCAGTCTCCCATGGGAAACCTTGTCAAACACCTGACTGAAGTCCATAGCGATCATGTCCACCGCTCTGCCCTCATCAATCCTCTGTTACTTTTTCAAAAATGTCAATGAACCACTGACCTCTGGCTCATTAGTCTATAGTTCCCTGGCTTGTCCTTACCACCCTTTAAACAGTGGCATCATGTTAGCCAACCTCCAGTCTTCTGGCACCTCACCTGTGACCATCTATTTCTTAACCAAACCCTCAATTTCTTTAGTCGTCCAGCATTCCCTACACTTACCAGCCTTTCCATTTACCCCAACAGGAATATATTGCCTCTGGACTCTGATTATCTTGTTCAAAGTACTCATGGATGTTTTGACTCCAAAGAGGCAATTGTTTGAACATTAACAAGGATCTCTCGGGTCAGTGGCAAGAGAATGTTGGAGGGGGGAAAAAAGAGAAACCAAAGTTTTCACTGGTTTTGAACAATTTTTTTTCCTCAAAGTATTCTGATTGCCAGAGCTTTCACCACACTGGAAGGAGCTCTGATTTCTATTTTGTTCTCCATTATCAAATTGTTGGAAGTTTGGAGAATAGAATTTCAATTTTCACAATTAAATGATATTCCTTGGAGCCTACTAGAAGCTATTTACATTGACCAGTAGCATTAGACACCAAGCAAAATATAATTCTATGGTGCCTGGGATATTAGATTCTGGAACCAGCCTAAGTGTGCTGGCCAGTTACATCCCTCCTCTTATTCATTTAATTTATTCCTGTGTCTATGTATGGTTGGAAGCTACAATCAAAAAGTTAATTTTAAAGCCATATACATTAATTGGATTACCTTGATGCTTAACTTTTATTCAGCTAAAGCTACTTCTTTGATTAAGCTATAAACCTGGTGCCTTACATCAATTATTATTTTTTTAAATTCATTCACAGGACAAGGGTGTCACTAGCCAGGCCAGCATTTACTGTCCAATGGGTAGTTGAGTCAACCATGTTACTTTAGGCCTAAAGTCACATGTAGGCTAGATTGGGTAAGGATAGCAGTTTCCTTCCCTAAAGGGCATTAGTGAACCAGCTGGATTTTTCCAACAAACAACAATGGATTCGTAGTCATTATTAGACTCCATTCAAGATTTTTATTGAATTCAAATTACACCATCTGCCATGGCTGGATTCAAACCCAGGTCTCTGAATGAAGTCTGGCAATAATAACTCTAGGCCATTGCCTGCTGTTGTTTTAGTTTTAGATAGCCAATCCTCTTAATATATAACCTCCAACAATGAGCTAGTGTAACTAGCCTAACATGTTCTTATCAAACACCTTTTGAAAACTTAAATGTATTACATCTGCTTGTTACAGATTGGGGCATTTTGGGGGTTAATGAATGTTGCAAGTTTCCTGTTTTGCAAATACAATAGTGAGGCTGATTTGATTTGGCCGTCTGATCATTCAGTATTGTTGGAATGCTGCAAGATGCACATTGGAAGATTTACTTGACCTATCAAGGAAGGATGGTTGACCTTTGATACAGCCATGCAAACTTTGAATCAGGGCTTAAATTTGGTGTTGTCAGAAACCTGGTTGTAGAAGCTAATTATCCATTTTAAGGAATGTGACCATGGTTGTATTGATCCATTCTTAGTTGGCCTTCAGAATGTGAATGCTGCTTTCTTGAACTGCTGCAATTGATGTTCTGTAGATCTCCCTACTTTGCCAAAGAGAAAGAGGTGTTTCAGTATTTTAATCCAGTGACAATGAAAGAATGGCAACATATTTCCAAGACCAAGATATTGAGTGGCTTGGAGGCAAATGTGCAGGTGGTGTTTATATCTGCTTCCCTTATCTTCAATAGATTTGGTTTGGTGCAGTGCTGTGAAGAGAGAGTCTTGAGTGCTTTTGCATTGCATCTTGTAGATGTACACACTGTTGATTGAGTGTTGATGGTGGAGTTTGAAGATGATCTGCCAACCAACTGGGTTGATTTAAGTTGGATGGTGTCAAGCATAGTGTGTCAGGGCTGCACTTGTATAGGCATGATGGGAATGTTCCTTCAAACTCCTGCCCTGTACATTGTAATCAGGCTTGGAATTAGGAAGCTATTTCCTAACCTCTGAAATGCTTTTGTAAACAGTGTTTATAGAATTTGTCCAGTTCAGTTGCTAGGTAATAACACCAAGGATGAATGGGCATGTTCTCTTGCCACAGATGTCAAAACCACAATGGTAAGACCATTGAAGGTCATGGATTAATGGGTATATTCTCACTGCCTCCTGTTGTTGATAGTCAATGCTGAGAACAGCTGTGGCATGAACACTAGATGCCATCTCAGACCTGGATACTATCCAGGACTTTCTGCATTTGGTTATGGACTGCTTCAGTATTTGAAAGGAAGAGGAAGGCACTGACATGGCTGTATTGTCTCCAGTTTAGGGACTCAGAAACCCAGGTAACATTCAAGACCTCTTGGTTCAATTCCCACAACAGGAGATGATTTTGGAGGGTGTTGCCAGATGCCCTTCAGAAGGCAGTGAGGAGCTGCCTTGAACCACTGCAGTCCACCTGCTGTGGGTTAACCTTCAGTGTCACATGGGATGGGATTTCGACCCAGTGACAGTGAAGGAATGGTGCTATATTTCAAAGTCAGGATGGGAGTGGCTTGGACGGAAAACTAGTGGTGTTCCTATCTATCTGCTGCCCTTCTCGATGGAAGTGGTTGTCCATTTGGCAGGTGCTGTTTGAGGATCTTTGGTGAATTTCTGGTGTATCTTGAAGATAATACACACTGCTACTACTAAACATCAAGGTGGAATGAATGGATGCTTATGTAGTGCCAATGCACAGTCCTGGATGGTATCAAGCACTAATCGAGGGGAATAAGGAGTATTCCACCACACTCCTGACTCATGCCTCGTAGTCAGTGGGTAGTCACAGTATTCACAGCCTCTGACCTAGTCATTGAAGCAGCTGAAGATGGTCAACCACTCTACTTTGTTCTACACTATGCACTAGTCAATGCATCTACTAATCAATTAGAATAGGTGAATATGATCTGGTCAGAGTATTAAAATGAATCCTGAAACAATTATACATTAGTTCCTAAAGTCACCATAGTCGAACCTGCCAGATTGGATATAAGCAAATCTGAAGCATAGATATTAGTTACTAAACACAACTTATTGCAGGTGAAGAGGTAATTATGTCTGCTATGACCAGTAGAGTAAGGTGATATGGAATGTCAATGCCATTAATTGTGCTGTGCTCTAAGGTGTCAATTATGGTTAAAAGATGACAAATTGCTAAAATAGACACCAGTGTGATGAACAAGTTGAAACATAGGGTAAATTGACAATAGAGGGATGTGAACAGAGACAGCAAGAGTATATATTGCGAAGCAAGCACTGCTGGCTTAGTGGGAGGTTTCATCATTTACATAATTCCCTTGTCAATGAATTGGTTAGTCCACTGTTGGAATATTGCATGCAATTCTGGTCTCCTTCCTATCGGAAAGATGTTGTGAAACTTGAAAGGGTTCAGAAAAGATTTACAAGGATGTTGCCAGGGTTGGAGGATCTGAGCTACAGGGAGAGGCTGAACAGGCTGGGGCTGAGGGGTGACCTTATAGAAGTTTACAAAATTATGCATGGCATGGATAGGGTAAATAGGCAAAGTCTTTCCCCTGGGGTCAGGGAGTCCAGAACTAGAGGGCATAGAGGGGAAAGTTATGAGAGAGACCCAAGGGGCAACTTTTTCACACACAGGGTGGTGTGTGTGGGGAATAAGCTGCTAGAGAAAGTGGTGGAGGCTGGTACAATTGCAACATTTAAGAGGCATTTGGATGGGTATATGAATAGAAAGGGTTGGGAGGGATATGGGCCAGGAGCCTCACCTGCTTGCCCCCCCAACCTACATTCCCAGTCAAGAATTTCATTACCACCACCTCAATTTTCAATAATCTAGGCTCACATAACTGTCAAATATAATTTCCCTCAAATGGAAGACCCATTATTTTTTTAATTTTCCTCCTTGTTTTAGACTTTCCCAGAAAGAAAAATATCCTTCCTTATTTTTCTAAACTGACAGATACAGACCTAACCTTTCCTCATAAGATAATCTGCATCCTTTCTGAAATGAAAATCAAAACTGCACACAGTACTCCAGATGTGGTCTCACTGATGCCCTGTACAAGTGTAGCAAAATCTTTACTTTCATATTCCACTCCCCATTCATAAAATATTCCACCTTAATCTCAGCAGTCTTACATCCTTCAGCATCAAGTTCTCTTCGAATCCCCTCTTTTATCCTTTGTACAATATCCATTTGAGTGATTACAGCATTATCTAAATCAGGTGGGTTTTATTTTTAAGTTTACAAGTTCCATTTGATGCTGATTTTGCCTGCATATATTTTGTATTTAGCTCCATTGACCAATGGTTAATGGCAAAAGTAATCCTAGAATCTCAAGTGAAAAAAACAACAAAAAATATTCAGACATGGTTTAATTGCTCAGAGCTTTTATTAGATTTTCTTTGGGTTTAAAGGAAATTCAACTGAAATATTTACTACTTTGGCTCCTGATATTAAGAGGAGAATTGCTGGATGGGACATTATAGTGGAAGTAAAGATTTTCAAAACTACTAGATGTAGGTAAGAAGGGAAATATACCAAATAAATGTACATAATTTGACATACTGGAGCCTGTGCATTGAAATATTAAATAAATACCAAAGATAAATACAGTTCTTAGAAGGACAATGATTTCTTTAAAAAAACTTGTTTCCAAACGGTTGTTTGAAAATCATCCACAGAATCAGGTGGCAAACTTAAAATTAAGGTAGTCCAAATTTGATCAATACAAATTTAAAGGATAGGTCTAAAAAACATTATGCACAGAATCTGGATTTCTAAACTGCTATTCCCCCACCCCTTCATGGAATTCTTCATAAACTTAATTAAAACAAGGGAAACCCATTTTCAATACTGGAAAACACTGTCCATTTAGAAAGCCCACAGAGCTCAAACAAATATACATTGTTATTGAATGTTTATTAATCTTCCCCCATGAAGAAAGGCTTCAAGTGCAGAAACCACATCTAGGCTCTATTACATATACAAATACATACATAAATATATTACATACAACAGCAAATCAAAAGCAGGCAACTGTCACATTTAAGGTACGTTAAGATTTTAGCTCCCCCCACAACACAGACATTTGGCCAACTAGTTTTCTTCTCTCTTATTAGAAGGGGGCAATAACTTGCAGTTTAGTTACCCCAGTACGGGGAGTTGCCATAGTTGGGTTTGTTAACCTGAGACTTCTGTGGTATGCTGTTCTGTTGATTGCGTTGTCCAGATCCACTCTGCAAGTCAAAATAGAATTTAGAAGTTTAAGGAGTGATCTGGTCAAAGTCTTCAAGATATTAACAGGAAAAGATAGGGAAGCAAAACAAACTATTTCTATTGATTAGGAATTCTAGAACTGGGGGACACAGTCTTTTTTAAAAATTTAAGGCCAGACCGTTCAAGTGTTTGGAATGGGTGCTATATCAGTTTTAATTTAAGCAAAGTATTTAAGGGATATGGGCCAAAGACAGGAACATCAAGTTTAGCAACAGATCACGATCTCATTAAGTGGTAGAACGGCCTGAATGGCCTACTCGTGTTTGTTTAGTTGGGAAGGGCACAGTGCAAGGCCCCTACAGTGTGGAAACAGGTTGTGGAAGATACAGAATGTGGGGAAATAGATAGAACATAGAAGAATACAGCGCAGTACAGGCCCTTCGGCCCTCGATGTTGCGCCGATCCAAGCCTGCCTAACCTACACTAGCCCACTATCCTCCATATGCCTATCCAATGCCCGCTTAAATGCCCATAATGAGGGAGAGTCCACCACTGCTACTGGCAGGGCATTCCATGAACTCACGACCGCTGAGTAAAGAACCTACCCCTAACATCTGTCCTAAACCTACCACCCCTTAATTTAAAGCTATGCCCCCTTGTAACTTTTCATGCGGGTTATGATTGAATGTGTAGGCCCCCTCTGGAAAACTAAAATTTGGAACCAGTACTTGCTAACCATAATGGATGTGTCTACCAGATTTCTGGAGGCAATTCCATTACAGAATATAAATGCGAAAAAGGTGGTAGAGGAGTTAGTATCTTTTTTCATGTGGTGTGGGCTACCCAGAGAGATTAGGCCAGACCAAGGGTCAAATCTTATGCTTGGCTGTTTAATGAAATCATGCTTAGCTTAGGCATGTCGCACTTTTAATCGCGTGCGTACAATCCTGAATCCCAGGGAGCTTTGGAAAGATGGCATCAGACCCTGAGGATTACTCAAATGATTGGGATAAAGGTATCCCATTCGTATTGTTTGCCATTAGAGATGCCCCAAATGAATTGACTCAGTTTGCTCCCTTTGAGTTAATATTTGGACATGAAGTGCGAGGTCCTTTGAAATTATTTAAAGAAAACATTACAGGACCGAAATTGGAGATCTTACACTTGGATTATGTATCTGAGGTGAGGGAGACATTAAATCAGGTAAGAGAGTGAACTAAACTGCAGCAGAAGAGGGTGCAGCATAGAATGAAGCAGGTGGCAAATAAAATTTTGAAAACTCAGACATTTTCCCATGGAGATGATATGTTAGTTGTGTACCAGCAGTAGATAAAACCTCCTTAGTCACCTTCTCGAAGAATTCAATAAGGTTTGTGAGGCACGACCTGCCCTTCACAAAACCATGCTGACTATCCTTGATCACATTATTCCTATCCAGATGTTCATAAATCCTATCCCTTACAATTCTCTCTAAGATTTTACCCACAACAGAAGTGAGACTCACCGGCCTATAGTTACTAGGGTTTTCCCTACTCCCCTTCTTGAACAAGGGAACCACATTTGCTAGCCTCCAATCTTCTGGCACTACTCCTGTAGATGGTGACAACTTGGAAAAAAAAACCAGCCATATCATGGAGGAGAAAGTGCTGGATGTCTTGATACGTATTAGAGGGATGTATCAGGACTCATCAGGTGTACCCTAGAACTCTGACAAGCTAGGCAAGTGATTGCTGGGCCCTATGCTGAGGTATAGTCACATCAATAGTCACAGGTGAAGTGCGGGAAGACTAGAAGTTGGCTAACCTAGTTACAATTATTTAAAAACAGTGCTAAGAATAAGCGGGAACTATAGACTGGTGAGCCTGACATCAGTGGTGGGTAAGTTGTTGGAGGAAATCCTGAGGAACAGGATTTACATGTGGAAAGGCAAGGACGATTAGGGATAATCAACATTGCTTTGTGCGTGGGAAATAGTGTCTCACTAACTTGATTGAGTTCTTTGAAAAAGTAACAAAGGATTGATGAGGGCAGAGCAGTGGACAGAATCTATATGGACTTCAGTAAGGCATTAGACAAGCTTCCCCATGAGACACTGATTAGCAAGGTTAGATCTCATGGAATATAGGGAGAACTGGCCATTTGGATACAGAACTGGCTCAAAAGGTGGAGGGTTTTTTCCCTCAGACTGGAGGCCTGTGACCAGTAGAGTACCACAAGTAGCGGTGCTGGGTATACTACTTTTCATCATTTATATACATGATTTGGATAGGAACATAGGAGGTATAGTAAGTAAGTGTGCAGATGACACCAAAATTGGAGTTGTAATGGACAGTGAAGGTTCCCCCAAATTACAAAGGATCAGAGTCCAGAACTAGACAGGTTTAGGGTGAGAGGGAAGATATGAAAGAGACACAAGGGGCAACCTTTTCACAGAGGGTAGTACGTGTAGGGAATGAGCTGCCAGAGGAAGTGGTGGAGGCTAGTACAATTGCAACATTTAAAAAGGCATCTGGATGGGTATGAGACTAGATTAGGTTGGGATATTTGGTCAGTATGGATAGGTTGGACAGAAGGGTCTGTTTCCATGCTGTAAGCCTCTATGACTCCATTTGGCCCAACTAGCCCACACTGATCCTCTGAAGAATATCCCACCCAGACCCATTCCCCTACCCTATTACTCCACATTTCCCCTAATTAGTGGACCTAGCCTACACATTCCACAACACTATGGTCAAATCACTTCATCTGCACATCTTTGGATTGTGGGAGGAAACCGGAGCACCCAGATACATGAAGATTGTGCAGACAGACAGTTGCCAGAGTCTGGAATCGAGCCTGGGTCCCTGGCACTGAGGCAGCAGTGCTACCACTGTGCTGCCACGCTGCCCTTAATATTTACAGTCAAAATTTGAGTCACTTCCAAGTAAAATTAATCTTAATTGTCACAATTTTCCCTCACCCAAAGTTACTTCACTTGGCAGGATGGTTAATCCACAGTTTCTGCCAATGAAATAACAGAACATGGATTGGAGGTTACAATCAGATCTTACTGAATGGCAGAGCAGACTGGGGGAACTAAATGGCTTACACCAGCTCCTAATTTCATATGTCTGTATCTTGATGAATGGATGTTCTCAAGTCATGCCAAGTCTTGAAAGCAGGCCTCTGCAATGCATTGAAATGTTCAAAGAAAGCACAGCTACACCCAATCTTATTTATGAAATTATAAGACAAGCAGTTCAGACAATTGAGAATAATTTTAAAAGGCATCAACTAAAGAGTCAAACACAAATAGGCTATTTAGAACTGAACTAAATCATACCATGCAATAACATCTGGTCCCAGTGGACATTGCCTATTTGCATTTTCAGAGTGATTTGTACAAGTTTAAAAAAATTGAGGCTCATGAAACGGTCATGTCCATGTCAAGTTAGATACAAAATATTTTTAAGTTAAAGTGATAAGCTGTGAGATTTTGTTTTAAAGACCGCAGGAAGGTAGAAAACAGGAACCCTTCAGGATTATTAGGATCTTTTGTTAAAAAAGCAAAAACTTTTGCTGTCAATATCCAAGTTAAGTGCCAACAATGCCAAACTTAGATACGACAGATGTACAGAATGGAATTCAAAACTAGTGGACAGAATTCTAAAAGGTGACAAAGAAAGTTTTGAGGACTTGAAGGGCAACTTTGTTTTCTTAAAAAAAAAAGTGGGTTGTATGTGGAATGAACCACCAGAGGAAGTGGTGGGAAGTGTTTCAACATTTAAAAGACATTTGGATAAGTCCACAAATAGGAAAGGTTTAGAGGGATATGGGCCAAACGCAGGCAGTTGGGATTAGTTTAGTTTGGATTACTTGGACCAAAGGGTCTGTTTTCAACATGTATGACTGACTAACTGCACTAGAGCACAGAAGAATGGGTTGACCAAAGCAGGTTTAGAAGAGTACATTCTGGCAGAAAAAGACAAACAAAATGGCAGAAATTTAAAGACAGCAAGGTCAGTGAGTTAATGTGTACAGCACTTTAAAGCTAACAGGACATATAGTCAGCAAATCACATGGGATCTTGGCTTTCATAGGAGAAAATTAGTATAAAAGTAGGGAAACAATGCCAAACGTTTGTAAAACTAATTAGCCAATTTGCAGCCAGCTCTGGTCTCCACAATTGATGAAAGATGGAAAGCCCTGAAATGCAGAGGAGATTTAACACAATGGTTCTAAATGAAAAACTTGAGCTATTGATTAGGTTGGAATAATTGGAGCTGTTCGCCTAGGAGTAAAGGAGGTGGAATCTGAAACAGATGCACTCAAACAGGTGTATTAGATTAACAAGTTTGGACATGGAAAAGCTAGTGGAAGGATTAAAATTTTGCACTTAAAACAGAAGGGAGCAAGGAAGAATGCTTTCAAAAACAAAGCAGGTGGTAATGACCTGAAAGTCTTCGCCTGCAAAGGTATTGCAAGTGGATATTAATAATAGTTTCAAAGATTGGATGGACATTGAGAGGGGTGTAGTCCTATAGGGATAGAGCAAGAGAATGGGACTGACTGGATTGCTTAGATTTGGTGGTACTTTAACGTCAATGGCAGTCTCACAAACCCCAACCTGAGCTCAGCTCTTTCATCCACGTTTGGAACAAGGCTATAACAAAGCACGGGAACAAGTAACCTTGGAGCTTAAACTGCTCCAAGTGCTGATGGCAGATTGAACGGAGGTGGCGTACCAGCATGAAATCCCTGTTTGTCAACTTGCATATTCTTGTGCAAGTGCCACGTGATAGGTCTCTTCACTCTGCTGATTGCCAGCAGTAGACACTGCCTCTTGCAATTGTACACATCTGCATGCACAACTATAAGCATAATTCCAATGCTGTCACATGCAAAGGCAAAACTCCATACTGAAACTGCTTCCAGGAAATGAGTCAAGTGAGGATATTTTTCATCTCAATTGCGATGAACCCTATTTACTAAAGGATGGCATTTGCAATGCTTGCAACCGCAGAAGGACACCAAGATGGATAATTCACTTCACACTTCTGGCTGAAGATAGCTGGAAAGCTTTTGGCCTGATAGTTTGTGCTGACATGCAGGCTCCTCAACAAATGAGGACATTTGTCAAGTCTCCTTCTCCTGTCACGTGTTTATCATTCACCATTCAAAAGTGCATATGGCAAGACTGCAGAGCTTTGATCTAGACTGCTGTTATTTGTAGGATCACTCGACTTAATTGACAGCACGCTTGCCTCTGCTGTCTGCTATGCAAGCAATTCAGTAATGTAACTGCAATGATATGACATTTTAAGCTGTGCCCAGGTTGTCCTCCTGCACTCTTCATCGAGAAAGGTTTGATGTAGTTGAAGGGAAATACCAGGTTGAAAGACTGAATTTTTCATAAAGATGCTTTAAAACCATGTCTACTCCAATATAAAAGCTCATTATCTATATCACTTTGAAAAAGTGTACATTTTTGTCAGAATGTTTTGCATTTTTACCTGATTATCCTGTTGCAGGTGATGATGTAGCATTTGAGAGTGAGGCTGCTGGTGAGCTGACACAATGTGCAAAAACGGTGGAGCATACCCTGCAGCTGCACCAGGGTTTAAGGTTCCTGTTGCTCCAAGTGCTGATGGCAGATTGAACGGAGGTGGCGTACCAGCATGAAATCCCTGTTTGTCAAAAGACTACAGAAAATGAAAGAAAGTATCAAACTAAAACCATGGTTTTTGGCAGTTCAGAATATCAGCAACTTTGAAGGGTTAATTACATGAAATAATAATGTTGCAAAACGCAAATATTCATTGCACACAACTGATCAGCTACAAGCAAAAGAAAAAAATCTTGATGTATGCAGGGCTCCTTCTCAATATCCAAATGCTTGCTACATGGCTCCTTAAAGCCTCACTTCTTGAAGTTTTCATGCAGTTAAAAACCATCTAGAAATTCTGACTCAAGTTTCTGATAACTTCATCTGAAACACTGAGTGGAGTGAGAGAAATTGAAAGCAAATGCATTGTTGCCTCGCTAGTCATGAACTCCTAGACATCTTGGTTCCAATACAGCACATTCTTAGAATAATATAAAATAGTCATTGGACCATTTCAAGCCCCACCCCACCCATTCTAATTTTTGTGAATATAGTTCTGATCAACAGGAATCAGTTTAGTGAACCTTTATTGCATTTCCTCCATAGCTAGAACATCATTCCTCAAATGAGATCAAAACTGCACACCATTTTCAAGGTAAGGCCTTACCAAGGTGCTGTACAATTGCACGAGACATCTCACTTTATAATCTGCTCATTATTAAGACCAACATACCGTTTGCCTTCTTTATCACCGAGTGCACATGCATCCTCACATGCAGTGACTAGTAGGGCATCCTGTTTTGCTAGCAAGGAATAATTTCACATTATGCTTATTCTGCCATTCATTTCCTCACTCACTTGTCCAAAGCATAGCAAAGCTTCACTACATCCTCCTCACACTTCACTCTCCCACCCAATTCATTTATAGCTTGAATTAAAATAGAGTGGCAATTGCTCACCAGAGAGCAAAATGGTCTTGCTTACAAGTCTGTTGATTTGTAATGTTGCTAGTTCTGGTAGCTGTCAAGGGTGTGGTGCTGGAAAAGCACAGGTCAGGCAGCATCCAAGGAGCAGTAGAATCAACGTTTCACACATCAGGAATGAGTCTTTTTGGCTGGGGTGGGGGAGCTGAGAGATAAGTGTAAGGGGGGGCTCGGGGGAAGGTAGCCGAGAATGCAATAGGTAGATGAAGGTTGGTGGAAAGGTGATAGGTTGGACAGGAGGGTGGAGCGGACAGATGGGAAAGACAATGGACAGGTCAAGAGGGCAGCACCGAGTTGGAGGCTTGGGACTACGGTTTTTGGAAGGGGGGGGGGGGGGGGAAGAGAGAGAAAATGAGGTAATGGTGAAATCCACATTAATCCAGTGTGGTTGCAGGGTCCCAAGGTGGAAGATAAGGTGTTATTCCTTCAGGTGTCAGGTGGTTAGGGGTTGGCAATGCAGACGGCCTTGCCCTTGGTGGAGTGGGAGAGGGAGCTAAAGTGTTCAGTGACAGGGGCAGTGGTTGGTGCAGGTCCCAGAGATGTCCTCTGAAACGATCTGCAAGTTGGTGTCCTGTCTCCCAAAGGTAGAGGGGGCCACATCAGGTGCAATGGATACAGTGGATGACATTAGTGGAGGAACAGGTAAATTTCAGCCGGATGTGGAAAGATCATTTGGCGTTTTGAACCGGGGGGGGGGGGGGTGTGATGAAGGAGCGTTGCTCCGAAAGCTAGTGTGCTTCCAATTAAACCTGTTGGACTATAACCTGGTAGTGTGATTTTTAACAATTTATATGAAGCATTTTAAAAAACATTGACTCAAGCTTTCACAACTCAGAAAAGGTGTTAAGACTAAAAAACATTCTTCATCTCTCGAGTTCCCATTCTTACCAAATTCTAAACTTCCTACTCAGTTCACGTTATAATCTGTAGTTAAGCATAACCTGGGTGCTGTACAACCATGTGTTGCTTCTTATTTTAAGTTATCCACATTGCACATTTACACAATGGACAACTGACATAAGTGAGGAACAAAAGAAAAAAAAAAATCAGACAGAACACAAATTATATGCCAATTGTTTTGATGTTCATTTTGTTGCTAAGGACTAATTTCACTCCCATTCACTTTCAAAAGAGCTGTAAATCTCAATGGAGAACTCAGCAAATATAGATGTTGGCAATCCTCTGAATGACTAGCATAAGCAAAAATAAACAAGCATTCACCTGAGTCTTGTATACTGAGCCAGTCATATCAGGAACAATGTTAGAAGAGTTCACTGAAATACCTGTAACATAATAATTAACTATTGATTATCACAGTGAATTAAGTCAATTACAGAAAATATTTTCACTTTAAAAAGATACTTTTCTCACTAGCCTGTAGATGAAGCCATTCCTAAGATACTTCAAATTTTAACATTAAACAGAAGCTCTCAGCACAAGTGCATAAGTACAGGTAGATGATATTGGAGACAATGTGGATAAATAATCCGTCGTGATTCGTAGTAATTCAGTTAAGCTCCTTTTTTCTAAGCAGTTAGATCTAAGTTAAACAGTCCAAAAAGAATACAGCTCTACACAGCTTTTGTCAAATGGTCAGTGCAGAAGCTTTTATCCTTGATAGGGAATGAAAACTCTGGAGGCAGGCAGACCTCATGAAAATGGAAGTTTATTCATGCAGAAACCAGTTAAAACAAGGAGGGTCAAAGGATCTTCTGAATCCAGCCTCAACATACAAACTCAATTATTCGCTTAATTTTTGACTCAAATCAGAAGATAGATTAATGACACACCAACATATAGTATTAGTAAGTAGTATTTTACGCATTTCTGTATTACAATGATTATATACAATGTAACTACAGTCATTCCCTTCTAGTCCATAGATCTAATTAGTGACAGACACCCATTTGACCAGACTCAGCTGCCTATGATCTCATGGTCTTTAAACAGACACTATAATCTCTAAGCCTTGGGATTTTTCTATGCATTCTGTTCATTTGCATTCCAAGGTTTGCTGCTATACTCTCAGGCTAGCTTTATCTGTAGAGACAGTTTGAATTTGATTTAATCTCACGTGCTGTCTTTATTAAATTCAGTCATTATTCTTATGTTGCCCACTGTCTTAATGATGCATGCAAAAATACAAACAATCAGTTTCAACTAGCTTCTGTAAGATTTGTAACGTGGGTTTTTGTTAGGAAGCTGGTTATAAAGTGTAAGGTTAAATACAGCTTTTCCTACTCAGTACTTTGGCTGTAAGCAATCTATTTTGTTCAGGGCACAGGATAGTATTTCTTGAAGTTAATTAACTTTCACATCTAGCTCTAAATGCTTTTTCTTTAATACTTATTAAGCATTCATTATATGTTTTTTTTAATGCTAAAACTATCCTTAGGATTTCCAAGGGAAATTCTAACTAGGACCTATTGCAGAGTATTCTTTCAGAGAAACAATTACAAAATATTGTCCTGGTAATGACATACGGTAGTGACTGGACCTATCCTGTGCTTGGTGTCTATTCATTCACTGGTCAATTACTTTTCCATTAAGGAGGGCTAGG
The DNA here is from genome assembly GCF_004010195.1 of Chiloscyllium plagiosum. Classification (NCBI taxonomy): domain Eukaryota; kingdom Metazoa; phylum Chordata; class Chondrichthyes; order Orectolobiformes; family Hemiscylliidae; genus Chiloscyllium; species Chiloscyllium plagiosum. Next base: position 60,009,355 of record NC_057710.1, on the reverse strand, counting down.
ATTAGTTACTCGTCTACTTTAGAGACACACCCCTATCAGTATTGTCTGGAATGGGGTGGAACAGACTGTTAGCCTTACTTAGGCGAAAGTAAGGACTGCAGATGCTGGAAATCAGTCTAGATTAGAGTGGTGCTGGAAAAGCACAGCAGGTCAGGCAGCATCCGAGGAGCAGGAAAAATTGACATTTCGGACAAAAGCTTAATGAAGGGCTTTTGCCCGAAACGTTGGTTTTACTGCTCCTTATTTACCTCCTGTCAGCCATCTTTTGTTTTAATTCCAAGGCAGGCAGCCTCTTTTTGTTTGTCACCCATTTTGAGAGCGCAGACATTGGGCCATTTTGTTATAAGCATGTATAATACACCCCTACATAGTCCTTAGGCAAAGAGTTCCTTTACATAGAGAACTTAGTTAACTGCCACTGGGCCTCTAATAAAAGACACTATGATCTACATGCATTGTAAGAGATTACCAGGGCAAATCAGTCTTTCCTGGCATATCCAATAACCATCTATACCTGCATTAAAGATTGGAGGTCCCACACTGTCCAAGTCCACTTCAATTCATTCTCAAACAATTTCGTTATCTCCAACTCTCGACAGTTCAATAATACTACCTCCTTCCTTCCATCAAAGTTTGGCTAACAGCAGAGATATACAAAGATAACAACATTGTTCTGATCCCCTGCCCCATAATCGCTGCACACTAAGCACTGGGGTCCAACAATCTAGCTTAATAACCTAGCATGATGCAAGTTAACCACTATAACATATCATCTGCTCACATTGCAGAGTGTCAGTTTTCCAACAAACTTGTTATCTTGGTTAGAAGTCCTGGTTAGAAGTGCAATACATATCTGTTACACATTTCTCCAATTAACAATGATAACCATCCCCATAGACAAAGCATGCCAGATTACATGGCATGTGGTAGTTAGAAGACTCACTATACTAAATGGCACTAACCCATCAGCCTTACCTTTCCCTGGTCCAGCTGCAGCTGATTTGGTTTGTGCTTGAGTAGACCCACTATAGGCACCTTTGCTGTAATCTCCAGCTCCACCCCCTTGGTTTAAATCCTCATAACCTGTCAATCAAGAACAAAGTTAGACTATAGAATTTCTATTGCACAACCTTGCTTTCACCGTGCCTTTCTGCAAATTATTCTATCTTCACTATAAAAGGTGCACTGCAGCTTCAAGTCTACAAACACCAGCTGTTCTCTTAAGTACCACAACAGCATCTCTTGTGCCAGCCTGTTGAGGCTTGTCATGTCAGGCACGTGAGCAGCAATGGTCAAGAAGCAAAACGTCTATCTCCATATATTAGGTTTAATACCACAGAACATCCAGAGAAACTCTGAACAATCAGACTAAGATAGTTTTAAATACAAACAAATTTGAAGTATTTTGAAAATGGATGGTTTTAAATTGAAAACTTTTGAAAATCTAAGGTTTTCTAAAATTAAGTCAGATTTTTAATTCTAGCTTGCGCAACTAACAGCTCACAAATTGCCATTGTTATCAAAGGAGACTAAGGAATCAAGCATCTTCCTATTCAAAGTTTCAACTTTCAAAATTTCAGAGAAACATCTACCTGATACATGAACCAGTGAGACATTTAAAACAATGTCCAGAATCTAGTCTCCTAGCCAGTAATCAACTCATCAGCTAACAATAACATTTCAAATTCAACTGGGTACAGACTACATTTTGGTGGTGACTCAAATTCTTCACTGGGAGATGAGACAGTAGATTAAATTAGCATGAACGCTGTTAGAGAATAAAATTAAATCAAACATCAGCAAATGTAATAACGCCTTAAAAGACCTACCTACCAATTGCCACTCCCTGTAGCCTTGCATATTTTTCAAGCATTTATTCAAAAACCCTTTAAAATCTATTACTGTCTATTTCAGGTTAGATGTTAATAACAAAAATTAAACCTCCAGCAGATACACAAATTTGGGAATAGGAGTTACAATTCCAGTTGATAGACAAGTCAGATTCCAGAATAAAACCTACCTTGATTGTTTTGTTGTTAAACCTCCGTAGTCTCATGAATATATAATCAAATTTTTAAAACTAAGTTGCGAAAAAAAAAACAAGCCAAGCTATATTTACAAAGATCCCAATTAACATTAAAACAAAAGTTCAACCAATTACCCACTGTTATCCACTAGAGTCTCCAGCTTAGATAAATTATATTCCTGCTTCAATTCTAAGATAGTATTTAGCTGCTTCCTTCTAGTTTCTTTCTTGAATGGTCATGACAATGTCATAATTCTGACGTTAGAACCAGTAAAAGTTCAAGTCAATTTCTTTCTAGCCCAACTGTTGTTGCTACGTTATGACAGCTGAAGTATGTGAAAGCAAGGCCAAATGGACTAAGCTAACAGAACTCAGTTTCTGTAAACTTAAAATTAAAAGATAGTCATGGAGATAGAGCAATCTTGTACTTGAATGGAGACTGTGTGCAGGAGTCTGAGGAAACTAATGAATAATGTATTTAAGATTCCGGTTATAAACCCCCCAAAAAAAGTATAAACACAGATATTATCACTCCAAGGGTTATCTCAAGATCTTGTTTGCAATCACAAGTATTATAGAAAGTGAGACATTTGGATCACTATTCCAGAATCAACTTTTTCTCCTCCCACAAAATCCTCTGTATTTGCCCATATCCACATATATTTTAAAAAGCAAGTTCCAAAAAAATGACTATATTCCACACACTTTCATTGAAGTATTTACTATACTGCATCGAAAAGTAGTGGACCAAAACAATATTACACAGTGTTTATCTTGTACCAAAAAAAGTCTCAATTATCTATTCAGATTTCTTGCATATTTTCCCAGACTTATCTACTTCGTTAGAATGAAGTCAAACTAAAATAATCAGGATACAACTTGTTGGCTCATGCTTCAAAAGTGATCAAGAGTGAATTACCAACCATTAATATCTACTCAATAGCAAAGTTTAAGTAAAACAAAATTACAGTAGTCAAATTAATGTAAATTTACATCTCATCTTGCATCTGATGGGATACTGAATACTATTCATCAGGAATTGCTTTTCTTGCATTCAAACATCTTTGCTACAAGCAATCTAATTCTAGCCTATTAAAGCATTTTGGTGGCTGTGTATTCAGCAGCAGCCTGGGCTCCAAGCTCTGTAGTTCCTTTTCATAGTCTCCAAGACGCACCCTCTCTACTTCTTGAAGATGCTCCTTAAATCTGAAGCTATTGGTCACTGACCTTCATATAAGCTTATGCAGTCAGATGCCTAAATTTGTTTGATAATGTTTTGTGAAGCACCTTACCCTCTATATGTTAAAGATGCTATATCACCAAATTGTTCCTTCCAGTAATTTCTCCTCCTGTAGACACTTGCATTTGTTAGGACATGTTTACAAAGCCACCTACAGTAGATTTTTGATGAGTGAACCCTCCCATAATTTAATGAGAGAAAGAATCTTTGGAAGCACGGGATGCCCACACCTTTGGAACTGAAGGTTATAAATTCAAACCTCAATGTAGAAGGGCACTTCAATACACAAGTATTGTACAAACTATTAAACTGAAGCAGCTGACTGCTTTCTCAGACAAACGACGATTTCTCGTAACTTAGAGGGGAACAGAGTTACATTTGATAAACCATTTAATTAACCGACAGATCATCTGATATTGATAGGAGTTCCTGCTTATATTTTCCTAGAAAATGTGTTTCTGTCCATTATCATCTTGTACAATCATCCTTGTCAAAGAATCAGCCAGTGTTCCATACAAGATTAATTCAAAATGTTACATGGGCGTATGATAATATGGAGTACATACCAGTCCCGTATCCATGCTGTCCATAGCCACCTGCCTGTTGAAAAGCTGAAGCGGTATTCATATTCACTCCATGCTTTGCAGCTGCTGGAGGTAACTATAAGAGCATTTAAAATGTGTTGAGCAGCTCAAGTTAGAAAAGAATGAAGAGCTCACCAATGCTGCAAGCACTAATGATAGCTTGAAATTCTTAGCATTGTATTGAAAAGTTATTCAGCAACCTTTTGCAATTTTTCCCTCTGAATATCCAATACCATATTCCTCAATCCCATCTCCAGGAATATTACTAAAACTATACATTGTACATAAGCACTCATCTCCTTTACATGTACTTTACTTCACAGCAATTTTACCCTTTACAAGCTAGGAGTAAGGAAAATAGGCTGAACCTTTTCAAAAGATGCATCACTAGTTATCTGAATAGCATAACGAATGGTTTGAGAGTCAACCGTCAATGCCCTCAACCTTGAGGATTTCAGTGATGTCACCACAAAAGTTTCCACTCTTCCAAAAGAAACAAACTTAATGAATTTTCTGGAAAGCTAAACATTTCAAACCCAAAGCCATTTTTGCTGGTTCCCTCAGTGAATGATCAAAAATAATAAAGCCTTGCCATAATTTTGCACACTTGGTGGCAAATTGCTGAAGACTAACTAATGCCTAGGGCCTTGTGTTCAACTCAGGGTACCAGTGGTGGTACAGCATTTGCAAATGTTTTACTGGTATCGTTTCAAAAGTCTGGATTGAGAAGATGCCACCACTAAAATAGAAAATTACCAGTATTACTTTGTTAGCCAAGAAATGGGAGAGAAAGATGATCAACAAATTATGAACTTTTGTCTCATGTCTTTTGGGAAATACTACAATCCTTTAAAAAGAGATAATGGGACTGAACACCTGAATAAACTATTAAGTTAGACAGTGTGAATTTGTGAAGAGTTAACTATCCCAAATTAGGTAAGATAGCAAGTTTGACAATACAAAATCTGCAAAAGGATATACATAGGTTAAGCGAGTGGAAAATAAAATTGGCCAATGGAGTAAAAAGTGGAAAAACGACAAGTATAAAACAATTACTATGATCCTACACATGTATCATAAAATATTAATATATAGGTAAAGTAATCATGGAAACAAAGAGTGTTTGTGTCTTTAAAGCAAGGAGGTTGGAGTATAAAGTAGTGAGGTCTGACTACAGTGTACAGTCGAGTCTACACCACTATCTCCAGCAATGGCCACCGCAAGGATGGACATACCTACACTGGAAGCAGTTCACACATGGATCACGAGGTTGATTCTTAGGATGAGGGATTTCTCTAATGAAGAAAGATTGACCAAATTGGGCTGATACACTGGCGGTTACTTTTTGGGCACCACATTCTCAAACACTCACTCCCTTCACTATTGACACACAGTTGAAGCGTTGTGCATCAACTACAAGATGCACTGTAAAAACTCACCAAGGTTCCTTAGCATCTTGAAAACCTCGAACCACTTCTATTTTGAAGAAGGGTATCAGATACATGGGAACACCACTACCTGCAAGTTCCTCTTCAAGCCTCTCTTCATCCTGACTTCAAAACATCTCAATTCCTTCACTGTTGCTAGGTCAAACTCCAGGGGATACTAACAACAAATGGATTGGAGAAGTTCACGAAGGCAGCTCACCATCATTCTGCCAAAGGCAATTTGGGATGGGTAATAAACGCTGACTCGGCCAGCTTAACCCAGATTGCCTAAATAAATAAACTAAGAAGTGATCTTTTTGAGGGATTTGAAGGGTAGATGTTAGAGGATGATTACTCCCATGGGGTGGGGTGGGAGTCTGAACCAGTCGCAATTCCAAACTAAAGTGCCCTCTGATTCAAAATAGAATTGGGAAAGTCTATTTCCCAATTGCTAGTCTTGTGATTTTTACTTCCCAGTGAGCTTGGTCATTGAACATATTCAAAGTGGGGTTAGACAGATTTTTCATTGATAAGTGTTAAAGGTTATATAGAAAGAGAGAGAAAATTATTATCTGCTCAGCCACGATCTTGAAGAATGGTGGAGTACACAAGGGATCTAATAGCCTACTACTGCTCCTATTTCTAATGTTTTATGGTAGCAACCTTCAAATGACAGACAGATAGTGAGCAAATTTATAGCCAGAATCTGAGTTGGAAGGTTCATTTTCAGACATTTCATCACCACACTAGGTAACAGTGAGCCTCTGATGCTGCACTGGTCAGAGTCTGGTCTTAGTGACTTGCTTTCTTTGGATGTTTAGGTTTCCTTGGGGGGATGGTGATGTCATTTCCTGTTGTGACATAATTTTATATTCTTTTTCTCAGAGGGTGGTAAATGGGGCCCAAGACAATGCACTTGTTGATAGAATTCTGGTTGGAATGCCATACTTCTAGGAATTCTCGTGCGTCTGTTTGGCTTGTCCTAGGATGGATGCGCCGTCCCAGTCGCAGTGGTGTCCTTCCTCAGCTGTAAGGATACTCCACAGCATCAGCACATCCATTCTAGGACAAGCCAAACAGAGACACACGAGAATTCCTAGAAGCATGGAACTCTATCAACAAGTGCACTGTCTTGGGCCCCATTTACCACCATCTGAGAAAAAGAACAAAATGATGTCAACAGGAAATGACACCACCACCCCCAAGGAAACCTAAACACAAAAAGAAAGCGAGTCACTAAGACCAAACTATGACCAGTGCTTCATCGGAGGCTGACTGACTATGTTACCCAGTGTGGTGACAAAACGTCTGAAAATGAACCTTCCAGCTCAGCAAGCAAACTTACAGCCAGAACCTCAACCTAAGCTACAAATCTTCTCAAAACTCACTAAGACAGATATGTGAGATGGATGAATAAGTAGCAGATTAAATTTAAGGTAGATAAGTGTAAGTAATCCATTTCGATGGCAAACATAATAATATAGAAAAAAACGGTAAAAACGAATGCAGTATCTGAACATACATGCAAAAGTTCCTGAGGATGTACATATCATTGATTGGATAGAGAATTGAAATAGTGGCAAATAAAGGACCTAGCCTTTATACTGAGGTGCCAAATGTTCCAAAAGCAAGTAGATTTTCTTGTATAAAACTGATTCAGTCCCAACTGAGTATTCAATCTAGCTCTGGAGATGGGTAATTCAGGAAGAATATGAAGGCATTTCAGCGAGTACCTATTAATAAGAATGGTTCAGGGTGACAAACTTCTGTAACAAAGGTTGGGAGATTTGGAATCTGTTCTCCATGAAGGTTAGAGGAAATTAAATCAAGGCATTCAAAATCATGATCTACACACAATAGGTTAACAAGATCAGACACCATTCATGGCAGAATTGAGAAACAAAAGGATACCAACTTAAAGTGACACAAGCAAGTGCAATGAGGGGAAAAATCACACTGAGTGGTTGGAGTCTGGAATTTACAGAGAATGTTACAAGGGCAAATCTATCATTGCTTTCAGAAGAAAACTGGCTCAGAAAAAAAAAAATTGACAGGACCACAAGGAAAATGCAGGCAATGAAATTAAATGAGTTGTGTTTGCAGAAAGCCAGCACAGAAACAGACCAAATGTATTTTTCTTATTATTCTATGAATTTATGAGCTAATCTGTTGATATTTATTGCTCAAATTTTAACATTACGTACTTTATTCCCATATCCCTGACAGGAACAGATTAGTCACTTGAAATAATCTGATAAATCTGTGCCTCAATTTCTAAGTGCATAAATGCATTTCACAACCAACTCCAGTTTCCTCTGCTCGGTCAAATATTTCTTGTATTTATCATACACATCTTAACTAGGGCAAACGTAATCACCAAAATATGGTTTTCCGCTATATTTTCTATTTTATTCTGTACATAAGTTTTCGGAGAGGTGTTCCTTTTAGCTTTAATTAAATTGGGCAAAAAGTCTGTCAATTCTGGTTAGTTTAAAAGGCAACATGATACTTAAATTTATTTCAGTGATAATTATATTCAGGTGAAAAAAGTGAAACTGACTTTTACAGTTAAACCTTAAAGATGCCATGGAATTATGTGAAGAGCAGAAAGTTCTCCTGATATGTTGACTGTTTTCAGAAAACAAGAGTAACAATTAATTCACGAATTAAAAAAGGATTTAGTTATAATAGGTATGCAATCCTTTTCAAACAAAATCAGCTGCAAAGCACTTTATAATTTCCAATAAACAAGCTCTATAACGATCACCACAAATTACAGTAGAGAAATAACAGTACAAATTACTTACAAACATGGCAGGCCCATACTGGAATGTGCTTGGAACACCAGGCATACCAGCATAATACGGCAATCCTGTGTAACTGTATCCTGGTGGCAAAGCTGGGTTTAAGAAGGCTTGCTGAGTGGTGTGATGAGCCTGATTTTGCTGAGGTTGGGAAAGAGTGGTTGCTGGTGCAGGTGAAGCAGAGTCACCCCTGCCAAACTTTGCTAGATCGCCTGCAAGAGGAGTATTTTTACTCTTTAAAATGGTTCAGAAAACATTGCATTTTTAGATGGTCATTAGTTGTAACAACAGCTCTATCAAGAAATGATTCCACTGCTTCACAGCATTTCAAAAAATTTGTTCAGCAATTCAATGCAGCTCAGCACCACTTAAGAACAAAAAATGATGAGGTATAAATACTGGCCAAGTCAATGACGCCAAGGTGCCACAAAAGTTCTGATGGAAAATAAAATTGCATGAAGCAAGAGAATTAAATAATAGCATGGACAGATGACTGGCAAGATGTGACAAATGGAGACTTGTACTGTGCTGAGGCCCCAACTTTTTACAATGTACATCCATGACCAAGAAGACAGGAGAAAAGGCATAATAGCTAAACATGCAGATGACAAAATGTGCAAAGAATTCACAGCACCTACATTTACTAGGTTTTTAAGAGAAAAATTATTAAACGTAAGTTTCTGATCATTCATTTAGGAGATGCTGGATTTTCTGGGTGGCCAATGTTTGTTACCCATCCTTGGTGCATTCATGCACTGGTGGTGGTGGTGGCAATCCATGATACAAAACCAGCAAAATAATGGCAGTATATTTCCAAAATAAGTTAGGAAGTGGTATGGAGGGAAACTTATAGGAGTTGGTGTTCCCATGTACCTATTCTCCTTGTCTTTCTCCATGGCAGTGGGCATGGTTTTGGAAGATGCTGTTGAAGGAGCTTTGGTCATTTTCTGCAGTGCATCTTGGAGATGATACACACTGCTGCTACTGAGCAGTGGTGAAGGCGCTGCACATTTGGGAACGTGGTACCATGCGAGTAGGTTCCGTTGTTCTGGATGGTAGTGTTGTGCTGTTGGAACTGCACTCATCCAGGTAAGCAGGTAGTATTCTATCACAGTTGTCATTTGTTTTGTAGTGAAAGACTTGGTGTGTGTTGCTGGAAAAGCACAGCACGTCAGGCAGCATCCGAGGAGCAGGAAAATCGACGTTTCAGGCCAGAGCCCTTCATCAGGATGAGGTCATTCCTGATGAAGGGCTCCTGCCCGAAGTGTTGATTTTCCTGCTCCTCGGGTGCTGCCTGATGTGCTGTGCTTTTCCAGTAACACAGCTGATCTCCAGCATCTGCAGACTTCACTGTCTCTTAAGAGACAGAGAGTCAGGTGCTGAGTTACTCACTTCAACATTCCTAGTCTTGAACCTGCTAATGTAGACACACTATGGCTAGTCCAGTTCAGTTCCTAGTCAATGCTAATCCCCAGCAAGTTTAGTGATGGCAATATTGTTGGATATCGTGGGGTAATGGTTTGATTCTCATTAGAAATGGTCATTGCCTGGCACCTGTGTGTGTAAGTTACTTGCCACTTGTCAGGACAAACCCTGACTACTGTCCAGGTCTTGTTACATTTGGACATAGTCTAAGATTAGTACAGAAACCAAAATCTCATGATTGACTTAGATTACATAATTAAAGTATATTCATTGATAAATGTCTTATTTGGCTTAATAGAACCAATGCAGATTTTGACACGATCATGTGACTGCTCAGCTTCATTTGTCAATGAACTGGATTGCAAACTAAGTGGAGGCAATAACCTAATGTGCTTTTGAGTAACAGTTGCAAGAATGAGGGGGTTCTGTTTAGCTTATGTACAGCTTACATTCGGATTTCCAAGGTTGATTAAGGAAAATAAAGCTTTCATCAAGAAATCATAACCAGAGCTGTGCCAATGTACTGGTATGTCTCAATTAATCTTAGAAATTTAGCTTTTGACTAAATGTAACATTCTAAAGTCTGCAATTGTATAATCTTTTACATTTTTACTCAAGACTAGATACTGAGGAATATTTCACTATTTCATTCTTTTGCCTCTGAAGTGTTAAGTGCTATACAAACTGCTCTAAGTGTTCAAACAGCAGAAACAAAATAATTCCGATAGCTCATGACTAAGGGAAAAGCAAATGATTAGTGATTAGCAGGTGTCTGATTTAATGAGAAATTCAAATTTAAAAAAAAGAGGATTCAGATGTCAGCACAAGGATATGAATTATTGGGTCCTGACTGCAAATGCCTCAGTTTTTCTTTTAACAAAGGCAGCAAAAAACACTTCCAAATATCTAGTCTTAGTTAAAAGTCTAAAGTGACAACAAAACTTCTGAGGACTGACCCACGAATGATTGGATCTTAAATTGCCAGTCAGGTGATAATGAGAGGTGACAGTCAATTGCAGACTGATCATGCACCCCTTAAACCAAATAGCAATAAGGTCCGCTTAGCCTATACCAACTAAGAATGCATGATATACCTGACCATGTTGTAGGTGAAGAATGCGGTGCTGGAAAAGCACAGGTCAGGCAACATCCGGGGAGCAGGAAAAAAAACCCGACGTTTCAGGCAAAAGCCTTCATCAAGAATGAGGCTGGGGAGATAAATGGGAGGAAGGTGGAGCTGAGGGAAAGGTAGCTGAGTGTGCAATAAGTAAATGGAGGTGGGGGTAATGCTGATAGGTCAGAGGAGATGATGGAGTGGATAGGTGGGAAGGAAGATTGTTAGGTAGGACAGGTCATGAGGCCAGTGCTGAGCTGGAAGGTTGGACTGGGTTAAGGTTTGTTGGGGGGGGGGGGGGGAAGAAAGAGGGGAGAAGTGAAGTTGGTTGGTGCGGGTGTCCTGGAGATGCTTTCTGAAGTACTGAGAAGGCATCCTGTGTTCCCAATTTGAAGACGACCACATCGGGAGCAATGGATATAGTAAATGACATGCTTCCAAGTGCAGGTGAAACTTTGATATGGAAGATTCCTTTGGGACCTTGGACAGAGGTAAAGGTGGAGGTGTGAACGCAGGTTTTGCAATTCCTGCGGTGGCAGGGGAAGGTGCCAGCAGGGGAGGGTGGTGGATGCCAGGGGGTGGACTTGACTAGTAGTTGCAGAGGGAACGGTCTTAAAGGAAAGCAGATAAAGGTGGAGAGGGAAATATATATCTGGTGGTGGGGTCTGTTTGTAGGTGATGGAAACAACAGAGGATGATGCAACATCTATGGAGGTTGGTGGGGTGGAAGGTGAGGACTGAGGGTTTCTGTCTTTGTTGTGGTTGGAGTGGTGGGGTCAAGGGCAGAGGTGGGGAAGTGGATGAAATTCGCTGGAGGGAAACCACCACATGGGAGGGGAAATTGTTTTTAAAGAAGGAGGCTATCTGGTATGTTCTGTAGTGGAACTGGTTCTGCTGGGAGCAGATGCAGCGGAGGCAGAGGAATTGGGAATAAGAGATAGAATTTTTACAGAATGGGAGGTGGTGTAATCCAGGTAGCTGTGGGAGTTGGTGAGTTTATAGAAAATGTTAGCGTTGAGTCGGTCACCATTGATGGAAATGGAAAAGATCCAGGAAGGGGAGAGAGGTCCAGGTAAATGTAAAGGTCAAGGTGGAATGCGTTGAAGTTGATCAACCTGACTACCTCATCAGGTCCATGCCACCCAACAATCCATCCTCCCCTCCTGGCATCTCCCTGCCACTACAGGAATTGCAAAACCTGCACCCACACCTTCCCCCTCACCCCAAAGGAGCCTTCCACATCGATCAAAATTTCACCTCACTTAAACTCGTCATTAATGGCATCCTTTGCTCCAGATGCGTTCTCCTCTACAATCGGGGAGACAGGACACCTACTCGCAGAGCGCTTCAGAGAATATCTCCAGGACACCCATACCAACCACCCCACCGCCCCATGGCCGAACACTTCAACAGCCCCTCCCACTCCGCCAAGGACATGCAGGTCCTGGGCCTCCATCGCCACTCCCTTACCACCCAACACTAAGAGGAAGAACGCCTCATCTTCAACCTCTGGACCCTCCAACCCCACGGCAATGTTTTCATCAGTTTCCTCATTTCTCCTTCCCCCGCCTTATCCCAGTTCTATCCTTCCAGCTCAGCACCACTCTCATGACCTGTCCTACCTATCCTGCTTTCTTCCCATCTATCCACTCCACCCTCCCCTCCGAGCTACCTCCTCCAGCGCCTTCCACATATTATACACTCAGCTATCTTCACCCCAGCCCCACTGCTCCCTCCCATTTCTCTCTCCACCCCCAAGGCTCCCAGCCTCATTCCTGAAGGGCTTTTGCTCAAAACGTCAGTTTTCCTGCTCTTCGGATGCTGCCTGACCTGCTGTGCTTTTCCAGCACCACACACTCGGCTCTGATCTCCAGCATCTGCAGTCTTCACCTTCACCTGATCATGTTGTGACTCAAAGAGTTAAGCAACAGCTTTCACTGACTAATGCACACACAAGGAGTTTTGAAATTATCCTGCTTCCAATCCCAAGTGGAAAGTCCAAAGCATTGAAGAGAGCAGAGAGTGGGTGTTGACTTTTGCCCCAAGCTGAACCAGAAACCAAGAACCATAGTAAACCCATGAAGTTACTGCCCTGCTTTAATAAATATATTCATAACTTAAGCTTCCTAAGTTACTGCACTAGATTGTCTGTTGCTGCCTTAATGGTTAAGTCTCACATTAACAAATTGGTATTGGTTCTGGATGTAGGTTTGTGCGCTGAGCTAGAGGTTCATTTTCAGACATTTCATCACCATACTAGGTAACATCTTCAGTGAGCCCCCGGATGAAGCACTGGTGGTGTAGCCTGCTTTCTGTTTATGTTTGGGTTTCCTTGTGTTGGTGATGTCATTTCCTCTGCTCACACCATTTCCTCTGGTGGTGTCATTTCCTGTTCCTTTTCTCAGGCCAACTTTATCAGCCAGGACAGTATCGTCAAACTAGAGGACCTATGCCTGACCACCCACTTCACCTTCAATAATAAAACCAGACAAACCAACAGAACACCCATTGGATCTCAGATATCAGGGTTCTTAGCAGTGGCAGTAATGCAGAGACTCTAACAAACAGCTCTGTCAATCAGCCAACCCAAACTTTGGGTCCACTACGTGGATGACACCTTTGTCATCACTAAACGAAACAAATGAGAGGATACCTTCAAGAATAATCAATACCCTTGCTGGCATAAAATTCACTAAAGAGGAAAACAACAAACTGCCATTCAATGATGTCGCAGTAAAGCAAACAGCTAATGGGGAACTTCAAACCAGTGTCTACAGGCAAACACCACATACGGACAATACTGAACTACAGAAGCAATCATTCCATAATCCACGAACAAAGCTGCATTAGAACATTTCAACAAGCCGCCACACTCTACAGCACAGAGGAACTATGCAGAGCAGAGGAAAATCACCTATAAAGTGTATTCAGAATGAACAGGCACCCAATGAACACAGTCTGCCGATTTCTCAGCAACAAACCCAAACAAGCAGAGAAAACGTGTCCAGAAATTCTAGCCACTCTCCCCTACAAAGACCTCTTGGCATCATGGTAGCCCACAAACCCACCACCACACTAAAAAAGCAGCTAATGAACTTGAAAGACCCTATACAGACAAGCAAAACTAATGTAATTTACAAATTACCTTGCAAAATCTGTAACAAGCACTACATTGGACAAACAGGCAGAAGACTAGCCACCAGGATACACGAACGTCAACTAGCCATAAAAGGACATGACCCACTGTCACTAGTACCCTTACATACAGATGAGGTAGGACACCACTTCAACTGGGACAACACATCCATCCTAGGACAAGCCAAACTGAGACATGCACGAGAATTCCTCCAAGCTTGGCATTCCAACTGAAACTCAAACACATTGACTTGGATCCCATTTACCACTGAGGAAAATGAACAGGAAATGATATCACCATAGGAAATTACATCAGAACAGGAAATGATATTAACCCAAGGAAACCCAAACATATAAATAAGGGAGGCTCACTGAAGATGTTAACTAGTATGGCGACGAAACATCTGAAAATGAACCTTCCAGCTCAGTGAGCAAACCTACATCCAGAACCTCAACCTGAGCTACACATCTTTTCAAGACTCACTAATTAGTTTTAGTACTTACATTTAAACTACAAGACTCCTAGAACCTACCACTGTTGCACAGGAGGGTGGCAAATGATACTATACAATCAAACATCCCCACTTCTGACTTTATGAAGGAGGAAGATCATCAATAAAGCAGCTGAAGATGGTTGGGTCTCAGACACTATTGAGGAACAGGACTTTGTTGTGCAGTGGCACTGGTCCAGGAGACCTGGGTTCAAATCCCACCTGTGCAAAGTCTTTGGACAGATTAATTAGAAAATATATACCCCAAGGAACAAACTCTTGCAGCATCTTGTGTACAATACATCTAGTAAAGCTTTACATTTTACTGGTTCCAGAGCATGTGATGCTAAGAAATTGTCCTGAGAATGCTTTACGAACAGGTCAGCTAGCTTTGAACATTTGACGTTTCCCTGTCACTAAGTAGATTAAAACCTCCAATGATTGTTGCCATGCTTTTCAACAAGCTCCAATCATTTCTTCCATTACACTCGACTATCACACGTCTATTGCTGGAGACTGATACAGCTCTGCCACAAGTGACTTCTTACTCAATTTTTAAAAAAGTGTCATCCTTCCATACAACTTAAATGCAGAACTTCTGACATCCCAATGACCAACTTGATGCATTATCAAAAATAAGAATAAATTTAGAGATGACATTCACAGCACTTTTCCTTGAAGGTTTAAACCTTTGCAGAGGAGAAACAAGTTGACTATCTGTGGAAGGAACTTAATACACCAAATGTATTTCAACAACAGAAAACTGCCTTGGAATGAGATGCACATAACTCTGGAAATACACACCTGAATAAGGGTTGCTTGCAAGACTTCCATCTCTGCCAGCAAGTGCTGCAGCTGGTGCAGGAAATGCCATTCCATAGTAATCCTGGAAGAATGGCAAAGGGAAGGGGTAAAAACCAGGTAATTATAGGAGAATCAGAAGGGAAGAGTGAAGAGACAAGGAATACAAAACTTTTTAAACAGTCACACTTCTCCAAAACAACTTCAACAGCTAATATAGCCTTTCACTGCAAGTAGAAATAAAAATTCAACAGTCAATTATTTACTGTATCCAAGGTATCTTTAAAAAGGGTAATTGTAATAGTGATAACTAGTAATCTAGAGGCCCTTAA
The DNA here is from genome assembly GCF_004010195.1 of Chiloscyllium plagiosum. Taxonomy (NCBI): domain Eukaryota; kingdom Metazoa; phylum Chordata; class Chondrichthyes; order Orectolobiformes; family Hemiscylliidae; genus Chiloscyllium; species Chiloscyllium plagiosum. The sequence continues at coordinate 59,993,976 of NC_057710.1, read as the reverse complement.
TGTTTTCAGGACATTGTAAATTTCACCAGCTTGATTTGAACCAATCAGTAAAATCTGAATTTGAAAACTAGTGTGGCAACTGTCATAAAAACCCATCCAGTTGATTAATGCTGGGGTTTGGATTCCTCATCTGATCCTTCCCCACGTGACTCCAGACTCACAAATGTGATGACACATTGTCTACTGAAATTACGAAGCAAGCCATTCAAGGGTGATTATAAGTGGGTATTACATGTTTTCCATACCAGCAAAATCACATGCCATGCCAAAACAGAAATGATTAGTTGGATAATTACAAAATGTGAGAATCTGTTCAAGTCTTCCAAAAACAAAAATCAAACATGACTGAGTACTTGGTATATTCACAAGAACTAAAGTAATTCAATAATCTTAGTCAAATACATCTTTCACTGTAACTAAGAGGGGCCACAGTGATGTCAGACTGGAATTTCAAATCTCAGTTAAAGATGATTACTCGTTACATGCCAACTCAAATACAACAAGCAGTGTTTGCTGGATTTTAAAACAAACTGAGCTTCCACACAAATATTAAAACAAAATACTGCAGATGTTGGAGATCTTAAAGTACTGGAGAAATTCAGTAGCCCTGGCTGCATTGGTGGATGATGTCCAAGAAATCCACAACTTAATTCACTCCAGAAACTATAATTTTGGTTGTTTTCTCACAAGATTGGAAGTGGTTGTGCTTAGAAAAAACGTTGTTCACATCAATATTTTAAAAAGAAAACTTAGTTTCAACGTCTTGTACCTCAGACGGTGTTAAAAAAGATACTATGGTGAGGCTACAAAATTCAAGATCTACTTCAACAGTACACATGTTGTTGTCCTAACTAAAATACAAGACAAACTAAAGCAAAACTAATTAAACTTCCGTTTGTAAAGATAATATACTAACCAGAGGTAGTCTGGATTGAAGTACCTGAAGGTCATCATACCCATAAATCTATTGCACGAAAGAGAAATACAGATCAAAATCTCAAAGAATGCATTTTAAATAAAACTTCTATACGAAGCAATTTCACTGCCTGGTCTTAAAACAATTGTTCTTTAGTATTTGCATTCAACTAGTAAGTGCACTCATTCTTACTGGATATGCAGGCAGTAGTCCCCCTGGTCCAACAATGTACTGATTGTGTAAAATAGGAGGCACACCTGGAGGAAGATTTGGTGGAGCCTTCCCTGCAATAAAAAAAAACAAGTTGTTATATTAAAAATGTTAACTTGAGGAGATAAAGCTATGGGGCGCACGCGATGTGCCCTTCTTTTGTTTCAACTTACTCAATATCTTTTAAACAACTTGAAAGTTTCAGACTCCACTATTTTGTGTTACAAAACTGAGTACTCTTCAAACATATTCCTTCCATTCCTACACTCTTGAAATCTAAAGACTGCATGTAAGGAAGGATAAAAAGGAAGGGTCTCCAAATGCACTATACCAGTGTTGGAGAAACTGAAGTTTGAGGATATAGGATTGGAAGAAATTGATGAAAATATCATAATTACATGAAAAACGGGAATCAATGGAGGTCAAGAAGGATGAGCGAAAGAAGGTTTAGCACAGGACAGATACGTAGCATTTGCTTGGATTAAATTTAGTTTGGCACTTAAGAGACTATTGAAATAGCACGAGTATAGCATTATTAGCTAATGCTTTCCTCCGTCAAACTTCAACCTGAATGACAAGTAGATCATAGACATATCATTGGGAAGCATAAGGACACCACAGTTTGGGACGGCTCAATCAAAACCTCACTACATAGAAGAATTAGGATTCTCATTTGTGTCACAGGGGTTTTGTTGTGTAGGAAGATATATGGCAATTGTCACTAAGAGTCAGATCATGTGGCATAATTCTGGGCAGAAAATAGCTTCACTTAGCCTTGCTGCTGTAGGGTAAACATCTCAACTCAACAAAAGAGTTGCTACGAAACACTTAAGCCTTCTGGTATTTCTTGGAACTTGGCACAAAAAGAAAACTGGTGTCAAGGATAAAAGCTACTTCAAGATCGACTGGCTCAATTTGACAAAAAGGAAACGTGGTCTTTGCTGCCAACCTCAGATGCTTTGATTAAAAAAAAACAGGGAAATCAAAAGGCACCATCACTACAGAAAAAAACATTCACCCCAGCAAAGAGAGAACAGTGTACAAAAGTTTGCCAGATGCTCCACCCTCAAGAATCACTGAGTAATGAGTACCCATATCGAAAGATATGTCTTGACCTAGGAGTGTAGACTTGGAAAAAAGCAGGCAGCCTTGGAATATCTTGTTTTAAGTAGGAAGCAGTGAGATAATGCTAAATTTTAATGTACACTTTGCTACTCAGGGACTTCTCATTTAAAACAAATGGGAAATTTGGGACTAACTATTGGAGCTTTCATAGGAGATTCTAACATTTTGTTCAAGTTAACAAAATTGAAGCATGATTTGGAGAAGCTGGTTTGGACTGGGGTGAACAAAGTTAAATCACACCAGGTTATAGTCCAACAGTCAGTTGGACTATAACCCCAAAGGGTCAGTTCGACTCTAAACGTCAGCTCTTTTCTCTCCTTACAGATGCTGCCAGACCTGCTGAGATTTTCCAGCATTTTCTCTTTTGGTTATAGTCCAACAGGGTTATTTGGTGCTTTCAAATAAACTAACTCAGACTTTCAAAATTGAAGCAGATATTGTTACTGTGCATTCCTGAACATTATGGGAAGGGGACCATTTAACCACCTGAGGAGTTTGGTGTAGCAAGAATACAAAGTTTATAAAGTGGTAGGGATCCTAAAGAACAGTTTTTCACCAAAAGTATTGGTGACTGTTCAAAGGTTCAGATTCCACAAACATAACCTGCATGCTACTGAATCTCCCAGTTTGAAGCAATTTTGAAGTTAGCGGAATCCTGTGAATTTGGAGGCAACTTAAATGGTGCAGACTGGTATGTAATTTTAAGTATGAAGCAATCCAGAAGCGATTATAAACAGAAAAGGTACCTAGACTTAAAGCAAGCACTAGAAATAGCAACCTCAAAGGAGCTATCAGCCAATGGAGTCCAACAGCCAAGCAAGAGCATGAGAGTTCACAAAATGGTGACAGATGAGAACCAACACAATGGAACAACAAGAAGCAACAAATTGCTGAAATAAAGAAGCCATATGTAGAAACTGTGGCAAAAAAAAAAGCACAATAAAATGAACGTGTTTGAGAAAGAAACATGAATCACATTCGACAAAACTAGAAAGAAAGAAAATCTATATGGTACAAAGAGAATGAGAAAGCCTTAGCTCCTCTGGATTGAGTCTGTCATTAAGCATACTGACACCACCAACTGATAATGGGTCACTCCCTTACTGAATGGCAAACCAGTACAAATGGAGGTGGACTCTGGAGCAGCAGTTTCATTAATACCTGAAAGAATGTATCAGAAGCAGCTGAATCAGATTGCTTTGCAAACCTAGAGATTGTCTTAAGAATATACACAGGTGAAGTGGTGCCTTTGTGTGGTACAACATGAACAGTTACATGGCAAGCTTGAAGATTTGACTTTTCCACATTACCAGAAGAAATTTTCCAGCATTATTGGAAGAACATGGTTGAAAGAACATGGTTGAAATCAGACCAAAGATGGAGGCAAAGTCAGAGAGACTGGTCGAGACAAATTCCTTGAACTCAGATGAGAAACATTCAGCCACATATCACGAGTGAATAAGATGGATCGGTTCAACTAGCAGTTATTTTAAGGTCACTATTAATCTGGTATTGTGTGCTGAGTAGTGTCCTTTGCCTTTAATCAACTTCATGTTTGATGTACTAGCTGGGGGTCAGCTTTTCTGTTCCCTGTTCCCTGGGAACCTCCTAGAATCTCCTGTTCCCTGGATGCTGCCTGACCTGCTGTGCTGTTCCAGCAATAAAGTTTCAACTTTGATCTCCAGCATCTGCAGACCTCACTTTCTCCTCCGGTCAGCTTTTCAAGTCTTAGTCAAGCCTATCTCTAGGTGAATGTAGAGCATGCATCAGAAATACCTATTAAGAACTGTTCAAATCTAAGAGACTCCAGCTTGGATCACATCTGTACCAGTGTATTGCCAGCATGCCATGCACCAGATTTTAAGTAGATTGGAAGGAATCCAAAGTTAAATAATATTTCAGTTATGGAGATAAAACAAAAAAAAAATCTCAATTTACTCTGCAGAGACTTGAAGATTACAGCCTAAAAAGTGATAGAAGAAAAATGTGATTTTAAAAAATTTTAGAGTATTAGACCATGTCATCAATGCTAAGGGACTATACAAGTCACCTTCAAAAGTAAACACCATAACTGAGGCATCAACACCTAAATGTTGATCACTTAAACTATGATCAATTACTACAGTAGGTTCATTCCAAACCTTGCAACCATTCTCTAGCTGTTGCACAATTTACTATGCCAAATTAAGAATTGAAAATAGGAGAAATGTGAAAGAACCTTTGTAGAAGACAAAGAGGTTTACTAAAAGTCAGAAGTCCTGACCCATTCTGACCCAAAGTTCTATTGCACCATTTGTTACCATTTGTTTTTCATGTTACCTACTATTGAATAGAAACCAATAGCTTTTGCACCAAGATCATTAAAGCAGTGTAAATGACCTACACACAAGGAGAAAAACTCTAGGAAATCATAATTGCATCAATGGCCAATAAGTTCCATAACAGACCACACCACAATATTTGGGCCTCATACAGGAATGTATTTTATCTAGCAGTAAGCCATTTGCAGGAAAGGGCACTGTTGCTATCAGGAATGGATATAAGTATTTCATGACAAGATCATAGGAACAAACCTCAGAACAAATAAACAGCTAGAATTTTCCATACACGCAGGGTGGCTCCTTTGGGAAATGAGGGTCTAATTCCAGCATGGACAAGGAAGCCAGTGTTAAAATCAACTATGCAAAGGTCACTGTGGTCTTGTCAGAATGAAGGAAATAACTAGAAGCTATTTTTGGTCACAAGGTTCAACTTCAAAATGGAGATGGCACAAGTATTTGCACCTTCCGCAAGAGCTTTCAACCTACCTATATTAATGCCACTACATCCATGGGAATGGTCAGAAAGACTGTAGTGAGGAATCTGGACCTTCTAAAGGATGAATGTGTAAAACAACATGAAAAACATATTAAACACTCAACTTGCCATTGTAAAAAAATCTTCAGAGAAAGCTATTGAAAAGGAGAGATCTTCACTAGGTTATGTGGAACAACTTGGTGATAATGGTACCAATACAGACTAAAGCAGCATGGAATTCAACATATCGGATGAACTCCTTATTTGTCCACAAATTGTTTGTCAGAAAAGTTTGCTCATTAAAAATTTCTTTAGATTAACTGAGAACAAAGATCACTCTCAGAGACAGTCAATTTTCGTTAGCATTCCAAAACACAACCTACGCAATGACTCCAAATCCTCCAGCATTGCTTGTGGTAAAGTCAGTTGCACATGGCATTTAATCTGTTGAAACCACTCGTGACAAAAATCAGACAAAATACCACAAGCAGGCTTTCCAACAAGAAAACAAGTCAAAATACTATGTACTCCACAAAAGGAGGGGGGGTGGTGGGAAAGAATTATACGACTGGCAAATGGATAACACCATTGTAGCAGAGCCTGGACCAGTTCCCTACACTGTACAGCTGAGACAGTATGGAGAAGACATGCAGATCAATTCTTGCCAACCAGAATGTATGTGCCAGAGATAACATTTGAAGAGCTGCAAATAAGTATCAAACAGATTTGGATACAGGAACAGTACAGTAAAACTGGTGCTCGAGGGAGGCAGTACTTTAACAAAGAATACCAAGACATTGCATGAATTTCCAAACACGCAGCATCTGCCTCAGGAAGAGAGACAATAGATAAATGCTTCTGGTATACCTAAAAGACCACAGATTAACGCTAAGTAGTAAGATAAACAAACAGAGCTACAGAGGAACTGATGTCCTTGAAGTCTTATCCACTGATGACGAATGAGTACCAATTGTAAATATTGTGAATTTTTCATTGCAGGAACCTCTGAAGAGGAGGAGGGATGTTGTCTATTTGTCCAAGTACAGTGCACTGTCACTTGAATTTGATCATGAAGTCATTGATCATTCTGACTGATAAACAGCTTAGACTAATGTTACTGATGGCAGAACATCTACATAATTACATTTTTGTTTAACACTGTTTGCTGGGTCTTCTTGAAACCTAAGATGTACTAATGTCCAATTGTAATATGTTATATGGCCTAGTTACTGTTTATTTTTAACAAACACTTGTCATAGCTCACAGCCTATTTAGGTCGCAACTAGAAATCAACAAGGCTACCACTCCTGAAGACTGAATCACAAAGGACACTATACAATCCTAGAATCTCTGGCATGGAAACAAAACATTGAGCTCAGAGTCCACAACTGACACTTTGGAAAGCATCCCACCTAGACCCAACTCCCACCCTATTCCTGCAACCTCATTTTCATCTACCCTAACATCCCTTGATATTATGGGCAATTTAGCCTGGCCATTACACCCAAGGCACTAGTTTTTGAACTGTACGAGGAAACCGGCGCACATGGAGGAAATCTAAACACTGGGAAAACACGCAAACTCCACAGACATTACCCCCAAGGCTGGATTCAAACCTGGGTCCCTGATGCTGTGGGGTAGCAAGCTAACCATTGAGCCACAATGGTGCCCCTGCGACACGAGAAAAGCTATTTAAGTTGAGGTTTCTATTTGATCCCTGGGTAACAAGTGTATGCACAATTGCTCATCCTGAACGAAAAAGGCTCAGGTGGTTCCCCAGACCTAAATGAGAATTAAGTAAATCTAAAAATGTAACAAGCTATTCATTAGCTTGCTTAGCATCCCATCACAAGATAAGCAGATCAGACCCAAGTATTAAGGAAAGTTTAATTTTATTAAATACTCCAAGCACATCTGCTTACCTCCTGAGGAGGAAAGGTTGGACAGACTGGGCCTTGTTTACACAAATTAAGAGCGAGGGGTGACTTAATTGAAATACTGATGAATGATTTTGACAAGGATAGCATGGAAATAATGTTCCCTCTTATGGGGGGATATCCAGAACAAAAGGGGTACTGTTTAAATTTAGGGATTTCCTTTTTAGGATAGAAATTTTTTTAAAGTATTGAGACAGCCTTAGAACTCTGCCTCAGAGCAATGGAAGCAGGGTTATTAAATATTTTTAAGGTAGAGGTAGATCGATTTCCCAGCCTAACAAGAATCTCAGGTTATCTAGGTTGGCGGGAATGTAGAATTCAAACAAATAGATCAACCATGATCTTATTGAAAGACATTTCAGGCTTTAATAACTGAATGACCTACTGCTAATGTTCAAAATGATGTAATCAGCATGAAAAAAGCAAAACGAAGAGAAAAATACTAACGTATACAGATACAAGGAGAGTGTCTTTTTGGATTTGACTGAAGTTCAAGACCTCATCAAGCTAATAAAATGAAAATAGATAAACACAGACTCCTTTATCACAAGGAGAATTTAATAATAAAATTGCTAACCTGAAGAAACAGAGGGAACTGCTCGTGTAGTAGCAGTTGGCATGGATACACTTGCCGCACTCAGTCCAAGGCTGTTTGTAGTGTTTAGGTTGCTGGAGGCACTGACTGCTGAGGTGGTGGCTGTGGTAAATGTCAAAGCAGTGGAGAAAGTTTCAGAAGTCTGTAAGCTGCTGTCAATATTTGCATGCTGTAAGCAAAAGAAAAACGTTAGCAGCAAGAATCAGACAACTTTACAACACCCATCACTCTCACCCTGCCTTCCTACCCTCCTGCAGCCACTTGAGGTGAGGATAAATTTTGGATAAGTCTATAGTTAATTTCAGATCCTCCAAAAGGCTAAATAGAGGCACCTATCACTGCTTTAAAATGATTAAGTCCAACTACCCCATCCTCCCTTCTTACTAACTTTTTGCCAGTGATCATTAACTCAAAACGTGAACCAGAAGTTCATTCACAGATGAAGTTCTTACCATCTAGGACCTTAATATAGACAACTGAATCCTGGCACTGACAAATTGGTCAACACGTAAATGAAGATTCCTTATACTTTCTACTGTTTGCACCTGCAGAATTCCAAGTGGTCACTTTGATTTGTTCCTTTAGCATCCATTACAAATTTACATTCCTTAACATCTACATCATAACTTTTTAAATCAAAAGTTGAGGAACTGCAAAGTAAAACATCAACTCTCTCTCGAGATGCTGCCAGACCTGCGAAGTATTTCTAAGGTTTTGTTTTTACGAAATCAGGTGAGAATATCTCCACTTTGTTAGCCTGTCTTCCAGGGGCTTCGAGGATTTAGAAAACCTCTCAATGCTTTTCCAATTTTTTTAAAGCACCAATTCTAAACTTCCAACTTTACACAAGTTCCAGATCATGAACTCTAGCTGTGTAAAAAAAAGTTGCCAATCCCAGTTGCATTTTTTGCCCAAAACCCTGCTCCATCACAGACTGGCATTTTATCAGCTAATGGAAACATTTTATTGGTTTCTTTTGGTTACACTTCTCAAATAGAAACTTCAGTCAAATCTAACATCAACTCCCTTCGCTCAAAGAAGGAAGAATTCAGCTTTTCCAATCCCTTGTCTCTGGAACCATTTGGCAAATCTTCTGTGCCCTTGAAATGGATCCTCACAATCATTTTAAAGTGAGATAACTAGAAGTGGAACCTCCGAGGCCAACCACTGACTTCAATCAAATACTGCCTTACTTTCCTGCTGCTACATTTAATGCCTTCAGTTAATGAAGTCCCAGGTTTTACGTGCTTCGCTAATTAATATCCCTTCTGTTTCAATGAATCGCAAACTGACCAAGTTCCCCTTATTCCTGGTCTTTTTTTTTTTAAAGGAAATGCATGATGAAGTTGGCTTTGTCTTTCCCTATTCCTTCTATCAAAAGATATCACCTCACACTTTAAATTTCATTTGATATTAGCAGTCCATCTACTCTACATCCTTTCACACAGTCTATTTGGTAACAGCCTCAGCATGTGCCACTCTCCAATTCTGGTGCCATGTTGAAATTTTAAATTCTAACATCAAGGTCATTCACATACATCAAAATGCAGTTATGCAAGCACTAACCCTTGTGGAGCAGTTTACCTTTCTCCTGGATAGAAAACAACCATTGGTTAAACTCTATTGTACCTTTAAGTCAATTTAAATTCAAACTAAGTGATTTCTCCTTCTATGAGCTTCAACCTTTTGTGACACTCTTTTCAAATGCTTTCTGAAAAAGCATCTCGACCATATCCCCAATCTTTGTTGTTTCAAAATATTCCAATAAGATAGGTCAAGCACACAATCACATATAATCCTGTGCTGGACATCCTTGAACAGCATAAGTTCTAAACATTGAATCAAAAGTGATGCAAAACTGATTAGCTTTATTTACAAACAATCATCTTTTCTTCAATAAGTCACATTTGCCCTTCAACCCTGTGATTTTACCTCTCTATATTAGGAAAATCAGAAGTTTTTGGCAAGCCTCTGAAATCAGCATCATTCCTTTCCCTTGTCAATCTTGGATGGAAGTCAACAGGACCAGACTAACTATCAACTGAAGCATAAAACATTTTTCCAGGATATCCTGCTCATCATTTCTCCCATCAGTATCTCTTATTCTGTCAGTATGTTTCCTCAATATGTACTGTTACATCAAATCCTCTTAATTCAAGCACCAATACAAAGTTATTTTATGGATATCCTGTGGATAGTCTCATCCTGCATCTCTAACCACAAATCTCAGTCAATCCCAAATGGGAGCCACCTATTTGCATGGGAGGAGATTTCAGGATTTTCTCCAACACTAACTGCCAACACTATACTCATTCTGTTTGCCAGTTAAAATTTTCCCATGTCATTATTTTTAAACATTGTTCTCGCTTAAAAATTTGTATGTACAAATCAAGAAGAAACATTCTTTACCTCCCTTGTGACTCAGAGTGCAGGTTTTGGCTCCGCTACCGTTTCACCCTTGTCAAATACATCTAACCTGTACTTTCCCTTTAAAGCAATATCACCCTTTGTTTAGTAACTATTGTTTCCACTCAGGAATTCTGTTTTATCCTGGCTCAATTCTCTCTCTCACCCCATTTTTCAATTTTTCAGACTCAACTCTGCCAAGGTTCTGAAACCCTCTTTCCTACATTGTGTCTCAACCTACCCTATCCCCCATTAGGAGAAAAATGGGAAGTTTAAGGACAACCAAACTCAAAGATCAACATACTTACTGCATTGGGTGAGCTTGTAGTTAGTGAAGAGGCAGGAGTAAGGCTGCTGCTTTGGTGGCTTGGCAAGGAACTGCATTAAAAAAAGTTCCAAAAAATTATTGCCCAAAGTATAATCAGAATATGAACTGACATCTAATCAGCTACTTGAATGAACAATCCTGCACATAATTCTTTTTCTTACTTTGGAGGAAAACAATGAGCCACTGTTCATTATTTGCTCTCACTTAAGAGATTACTCGTAAAGATTAACTATCTGTCTTTAAAGCAAAAGAAAGAATAAGCAGAAGGCCAGTTTTTTCAGCTCAGTGTTGAACCATCGTTGTACAGCAATGTTCCCATTTGAAATCTAACCACTAACACAAACTTCTCCATAAGGTCAGTTAAAATTCAGTCAGCAGGCATTTCTCCCAAATTGAAGACTTGTTTTACTATGATCCCAGTTAATCATAATATTGGACAAGTCAGATCCCAGAATGAAACCTGACTTAATGAATCATTTGAATTTTTTGCAGTTGGTTAACACAGGCAGTGACACGAAGAGTACTTCCATACAACACAGAAAATGGGAGTCACGATCATCATCGCTAGCTCCAGATTACATTAGCTCAGTTGGTTGGACAGGTGATGTAGATCAGATTGCCAACTAGAACATGAATTGCAATTTGGGATTTGCTTCCTGACCTGCTTACTTATAAGGGAGATCATGGTGTTGTGGACCAGACCTTTGCAGGCACAGCACACAAGAACAATCTGCAATAAAGCCTAATCATCCTACTAAAATTAGCCAATGTAGAGTTCAATGGCTCCTTAATTCTTTGATCTTTCTCTCTAATGCGAACACTAGGATATTTCTTAAACATTCTCCAGCTTATCCAAACTGTACTGCATTCTTACTTGTTGGATATGCAACAGATTAAAAAGGATATAAGAGTGCATTATAAAAGAACATAACCACAGTGCATTTAGAAATTAAGATATAAAATAAGAGGCCACTCATTAAAAGATGAGAAAACAGAAGTGTTTTGAGGGTAGAATGCCTTTGAAATTGCCTTCAAAAGGCAGTGGATGCAAATCTTTACGGCAGACAGATAAGACTCTTGATTATCAACAGGACAAGTGAATACCAGGGATACGCACGAAATGTAGATAAACTTAAAATCAGATCTGCCATGATCTGATTGAACGCTGAAGCAGCCTGAAAAGGCTGAGTAGCTCACTTGCCCCTTGTTCTTTTATTGCCATATGATCAAGCAGAGTCAGCATGGCTTCAAAAAGGTGAAATCATGCCTGACCAGTCTATTAGAATCATTTGAGGTAACAAGCACAATACAGGGAAAGCAATGGACATAATACATTTGAATTTTCAGAAAGGGTTTCAGAAGGTACAACACTTTAGACAACTCAAGTAAAGAGCCCAAGGGACTGAAGGTTTTCTCTTAGCATGGATAAAGAACTGACTAACTAAACAGTAAACAGTTGGGAGGAAGGGAGCTTTTTCTTTAAAAAGAGTGGCAATCTATATCTAGTAGAATGCCATAGTGATCAGTGCTGGGCTACAATTATTTACAATATGTATTAATAACAAATGAAGAAAGTGAGTGCACGATAGTTAAGACTGCAGTTGATAAATAGGTGGGAAGGCAAGTGGTGTAAATGACAGTGTCAACAGAGAGATACAGACAAGTTAAGCAAATGGGCAAAAACTTGGCAGACAATATAATGTGAGAAAACGGGAGGTCATATTTTGGCAGGATGAATAGATGAGCTAATATTATTTAAATGGAGAAAGACTGCAGAAAGCTAGAGGAGGTAGATCTAAAAATTCCATGTATACAAGTCACAAAAAGCTGGCATCCAAATTCAGCAGATAATTGGGAAGCATTACTGATCTACCTAAACCAAAGTCACTGCAGCAGTTCACTTCCTTCAAGAGCAACAAGGTATAAGTAATTAATGCCGACCTAACCAGAGAAACACCCCATGGATGAATTAAACTAGAATCAATGCATGTTTCCTTTTATTGAGTTAAGTCTTTTAAAAAGTACTTTCACCATGTTCCCAAAGCTGGTCTTCTTTGCACAACCAGATCTCCCGCCAGTGACAATGTTAGATCCAGTAATGTCTGGATTCCAGTCTCATCCCAGATTAAGGTTAAGGTTAGGCCAAGCCCTCGCACTATGAATGATGCGTTAAAATCATCCAGTAGAGTCTGGCAGGAACACTAGAGGCCAAATGGAAAAAGGTAACAGGTAATGGTTAAATTGAGGTATGGATCTCTAATTCATATATAATTAGGCAGGTGCAAGCTAGTGGCACGTGTTGGAACAAAACTAACTTGAAAAGCATTTTTCTGGATTCTACCTAATCAATATGTAACCTCTAGCAAATAACAAAAAGTTTAATTTAATTTTCTCCTTATTTGTGACACACCACTCCAAACAGCATTTCATTCACTCCCCTCCCCATTCATCTTCCCCCTATCCTTCCTAAGCACTGCATCCATTGCAAGGTATGCTCCCTGCATTTTCTTTCATTTTATCAATGTAAACCAGCTTTCCAAGCAAGAATTAACAACTGGTCAGATACCCACGTGCTAAGTTGTGAAATGGAGCTGCTGGGCAATTCGTTGGTCTGGTTCAAACTGGACAAGCTAGCAGAATGTTGCGATACTGTAGGCAGAAGAGAAGCAGTGGACACTCCAGTAGATAGTGAATTCACACTTGACAAAGATGGAGATTCAGCGGATTTCACATTGGGACAAATTGTGGCTGGGTGGGGAAAAAGTTAACATCTGTAATATTTTATGTTTGCAATTATAAGTTGCTTCACAAACATTAAAATAATGTATCCCCAAAACAGTTCTAATAAGCAATAAAATGGCTGACATTTTAAAATGAATAGACAGAACAAAAGATTAAATCAGACACAATTATGTTGACAACAATATTAAATGTCCCAATATGACAATTTCAAAGTTATATGCAAACAAGGCAAGGATCCTGGGAGAATAATACATTCATAACAGGTAGTTATGGTATGGAATGCACAGCCTAGGAATGTAGAGGGAGGTCCAAGTCAGGCATTGGATGATTGTTTGGACAGCATATGCAAGTAATGGGTTGGGGGCGGGGGCGGAGAGAAAGAGCAGGGAAGAAGCAACTAGTACAAGTAATAGAGCAGGAGCAAGCACAATGGGTTGAATAGCCTCCTTCTGCACTAACTTCAATTACTCTAATTGGTCAATAACAAGCAAATCAAGTAAACTCATAAGCTGACTGGATAATTTACTGTAGCTATAAGATAGGTGACCTTTATTAAAAAATGAAAATTACAAGCAACATGTATTTTCATAAAATTGGGAGTTTAAGTTTTTCAAACCCTAGTAATACAGTGCCTACAAACTAGATAATACACTCTTTGGCACCCAAAAATGTGACTTCAGACCCATAGTAATGTTGTTGACTCTTAACTGCTCCTTGGACAACTAGGAATGGACAATAATTATGGTCTAGCTCAAGATGCCCACACTCCAGAGTGAAAAGACACTTCCAGGTGCATACCAGATTCCCAACACACTGTGGGTAAAACATAGTTTTCCCAAACCCTATCTTCACCTTAAAATTATGCCTTCTTGACTCTTCAATTAAGGGGAACAGCTGCTTCCAATCTAGCCTGTCCATGCCCCTCAATCAGGTTTCCACTCAGCCTTCACTGCTCTAAACAAAACAACCCATGCCTATTCAGCCGCTCTTTGTAGTTAAAATGCTACAACTCAATTACATCCTGTTTAACCTCCTCCACAACCACCTCTCTTCAAATGAGAAGACGACCAGGACTGCAAGTAGTACTCCAGCCGCAGTCTAACCAAAGTTTTGTACAGCTCCAAACTAGCATCCCTGCTCTTATAATCTATGTCAAAACTGATAAGGGATAAAGGCAAGTGTTCCATATGCTTTAATCCTATTAACCTGCCCTGCTCCCTTCAGAGATCTGTGGCCAAACAGGCCAAGATCTGAGCACCCTACTATCCTGCCAGTCAATGAGTCCTCCATCTTGTTACTTCTTCAAAAGCGCATCACCTCACATCAGGACTAATTCCATCTGACTCATCTACCCATTGACCACCCATGTTCCTGTAACTGAAGACCTTCTTCCTCACCATTAGCCACCCAGCCAATCTTAGTGTCATTGAAAAACGTAAAGTATCTAAATGGATTTTGATCAGCCTTAAATATACAACAGGGCTCTAGAACACTTTACCACAGAACTGTAGGAAGACAACTCAGAAGAAATTCCTCTTCATCTCAGTCCTAAATTAGCTTTCTACCATTTGGTCCTCAACTCTCCTATGAGGAGGAAATGTTCTCGATATTTACCCTGTCAAATTCTTAAGAATCCAATGTTTCAATGAGATCACGTCTCATGCTTCTAAACACAAGTGAAGAGAGTTCCAACTTATTTAGCCTTTACTCCGAAGACAATCATCCTCTCTGATGAACAATGCTGGCCATCCCTGAACAAAAACTTGCTTTTTCAAATGGAGATTAGTTCTGCTTCAGAATTTTCTCCAATTGTTTTCCTACCACTGAGAAGAGACTCACTGGTCTGTAATTCTCTACTCCATCTCTACCATCTTTCTTGATAAGTAGAACCACATTAGCAGTCCTCCAGTCCTTCACTGTTGCCAGGAAGGAATTAAATGTTTTGTCAGAACCCTTTTAATTTTCTCCTTACCTTCGACAATAACCTCTGGTATAACTGGAACTTGGAATTATGCACAAAATCACCAGTACCTCTTCACTCTCAATGTCAATCTATTTAAGAATTTTAGCCCCCTTTGAATTCTGTACCTACAAATTTCTTCTCCAAAACGAAGACAGATGTAAAGTACTTGTTTAACACCTAGCCAACATCCTCCAGTCTTGGCAAAGATTACCTCCTTGATCCCCAATGAGCATTACTCTCTTCCCTGGTAATCTTTTTACTGCCCATATACTTATAGGATTCTACCTAATTTTATAGCGGTCATCTGGCATACAAACATTTTCATGCCACTCTTAGCTATCCTCATTGCTTTCCTAAGTTCTCCCCTGTAATTTATATACTCTGGTGATATGCTATATTAGATTAGATAGATTAGATTAGATTAGATTATTTTAATAAAACTTGCCCGTTATCCAAAACTTTTTTTTGCAAGCTATCCTTTATTTTTCCCTAACTTGAATCTCACTATGGTCAATATCACCACAATATTTCCTCATTGCCACCTCACCTGTCCAGGTTCACACCCTAGAATTAGGTTCAGCACTGCGCAGTTCCTTCTTGAACCTTCTATGTGCTGATATCAAACATTCTCTTGGATATATTAAAGAAATGCTCCCCCTCTCAACCTTTTACTTGAAATAATCAAAATGTGACGTTGGAGCAGATGAAATGGCCTCATGGTCCCTATTATTTTACACACTTTGGGTGAATTATCAACATATATTTGTTCCTCCACTGCCTGAGACTACATGTGGGTCTATAATACACTCCTAGCAATGTGACTGCCCCCTTTTATGTATTCCTAAGCTCTACCCACAAAGCCTAATTTACATACCCTTCCAAGATTTGTCACTCCTTACTGCAATAAGTGAACTCGAACGCAACACCAGCCCCTCTTTTTCACCTTACCACCTAGCCTGAAAATCCTATACCCCAGAATGAGTTGCCTCTATCTTAACATGTGATGACAACAATATCACTACACATCAAGCCATAGCCTTGTCATGTCTTGATTTATAATTCTATTAGAGGCCACCAACCTTGCCTTAATCCCCAAAACTCAACATGACTGAAATCCAGTCTTGATTTCTTAATTATAGTATGCTTTGTATCCCCTCCCCCGCCAAACTAGTTCAAGCTTCTCCCGAACACTTAGTAACACATTCGCAAGAATGTTGAGGGGTCAATTGCAGCTCAAGAAATTGAGGACAAAGAAATGGGTGAATACCAAAGAGGAACAGGAAGGTAGTGTATTCTGCTCACAAATTGGTTTGTGATTTTGGAGGATGATTTGGTGCTGGTTCAAGGGAATGCAATCAGAGCCAAGCTTTGGCATCACAAGCAGCTTGACTCTATAAAAGGGGGAGGAAAATGAAAGCAGGAGCAATAATGATTGGGCATTCATTAGTTATGGAAACAGAGGCATTTGCACAGACAAATGATTCCAGGTTGACAACGATGCCTCCTTGGAGCCAGTATGAGTGATGTCACTAAAAAAAACACTGCAGGGCATCCCAGAGAAGGTGGCGCTAAGCTCGAGATTCTGGTATTGGTACCAATGTTGAATAGGCAGAAGGGATGAGGTCTTGCATCACAAATTCGTGGAGCTAGGCAGTAGATTAAAAAGGATAACCTCAAAAAGTTATAATTTGGAGATGCCGGTGTTGGACTGGGGTGTACAAAGTTAAAAGTCACACACACCAGGTTATAGTCCAACAGGTTTAATTGGAAGCACACCAGCTTTCAGAGCGACTCTCCTTCACTGGATGAAGAAGCGTCGCTCTGAAAGCTAGTGTGTTTCCAATTAAACCTGTTGGACTATAACCTGGTGTTGTGCAACTTTTAACTCAAAGTTAGAAATCTTCAGAGACTGAATAGGCTGTTTTTTTTTCCTGCCTGGAACAGAGGAGACAGAGGGGAGATCTGATTTAGGGATACAAAATAGTTCAAGAGAATCTTTTACCAGTATCTAAGACGAGTAAGACCAGCAACTGAAAGTTTAAAATGTGAGGAGCAACTGGTTTAGAGGAATTAGAAGAAAATACTTTCACTCAAAGGATGGTAGAACTACAGAATATGCTGCCCAAGTATGGCTGGAGGCATGCATTCTTGCAACATTTATGCAGCATCTGGTCAAGCACTTAAAATGTCAGGGCACAGTAGGAAATGGACCAAGTTCAAGTAGCAGGGATTAGAATAGCTTGGCAGTTACTTGTTACCCTCGACATGATAGGGCTTGTATCAATGCTTTTTCCACTGATTCCCAGTGCCAGTTGATGGCTAGTACAAAAATAGGAGATTAGAGCAAAAGGCAGCGTGGCTCAAGATTTGGTGCAGAAGGGAGGGTAAGAGAATCTGGATCATTGTGACTGTTTCTCAGTGCTTTCCCAGACATGCTAAGCTGCGCTCTAAATACACTAACCACAAGACAGCCTTGCCGATGTGCCACAGTGACTCTAGCCGCCACTTAAGCTTCAAAACCCTAAGCTCAAATTTCTGCAAGTGGAAGCGTTTCCACAAATATAGTCAGCTAGGATGCCAGTCAGGTCCATAACTTCCCAAATGACAGGTCACACGTTCCACTTGGTTGGCCTCACAACTTAAAACTTGAACTTACTTTTGCTAACTTTTCTAATAGTCACTCTTAAACATACTCCCCTTATCATAATCCCATTCCCTTATTATACTTTGGCCTATTTAATCACATTTATCCCACTATTCTACTAGCTCCGACATTTTCTCATCCTTGGTACTTGAGTTAATTCTTTAACATACTTATCCAGTTTACTAGAAATGGTTGTTCCTTACCAGCTAATCAACAGTGACTCTTTCTTGTGACATCACTGATGTACTTCCCCACTTCCCCCAATTCAGTACGGCTGTTTGAGCACCTGAATCTAACTACAGGTCGTTCTGCTATAACCTGGGCTTCATTAATGCCAATTTGCTGTAATGCAATTGATGAATTGGCGACAGTATTTCTAAAGCGCGAACTTTTAAAACTAGTTGGCTGTAACACAATTACATCACCAAGACTTTAAGCACTGTTTCTAAAGCATTGTTTCTATAATGCGGCACTGCACAGGAGCACAACTGTCACGCTATAAAAGAACTACCTCAGAGTCCCTGGCAAGTGTACTCACCTGCTTGGTATCCTCCCACACAGCTCTGGTGCTGCCTCCAAGTCCCTGGTAGTAATAATATTGACGAAAAACTACAGCCTTAAAATGGAAAGATCTGGCTATGTTTCTTACTGAAAAATTGTATTTACTTAAATTACAAACCTCCACATGTGCTCTACTGTTTAAATGTCGCATTAGAATGGTCATCTCCCTCTCATACACAGCTTAATTCTGGAAGCCTACCTTTGCTGACTTAAATAAGAGCACCAAATCCAAGCTGTGAAAATGCTTACACAGAAAATCATTGCCCAAAGATAAGAGTGTTAAATTTGATACACGTATTTATTAAAAGTGCACTTGCAATGTTTTAAATGTGATCTAAAAGGTTATCTTATTCAAATATACAACATGGGCTAACAGAAGTGACAATTTTACAAACCCTGCAAAAGTGAAGAGAAAGTATTGTTCAAGGTCTCATTTAAAGGCTAAAACCAACAAGAAATTTTGAACTACCATCCTACGCACAGTAAAACCAAAATATTACAATGTTATGCATTAACATTGATGACTTCAACACTCACCTTCGAGTGCCTGATGTGTTCCAAGACCAATCTGTAAACAAAAAGATAAACTGCTTGACTCATTTTGTACACAAATCTTAGATCACGGAACAAACTATTTGCTGTTCATCTGAAGGGATAGCAAAACACTAGATGCTGCCACTCAACTTTCAAAAGAGAAAACTGTTATGGATCATTAAAGCTACAGAAAAGATCAAATATGTTTCAATTTGACTTCACAAAGTAGTTAAGAATTAAGCTTCATAGAGCTGCTATTCAAAAAACATGGTTTTCACAGTAGTGCTTGAAGACTATGCAAATTTGAAGTGGGGTACAGGGAGGTCGATGGGTAGTGTGAGATGGGGAAAGCAAAGACATCGACATGAGCTAATAGCTTAACCGAAAGGTCACCGTACCTTGGTAAGGGAAGGTTGAGGGGAAGAGTCTTACATTACAACCTCAGCAGGTGTCTGATCTGAACCCATACCATTGGCACTCAGTAATGCAAGCTCAGTTGGCTGGACAGCTGGCTAACAGATCCCCCACCTCACCATGAAGATTCGTAGGAGTTTAATTCATAACCAGAGTACACTCTATTTGCAAACAAAGAAAAAAATCTAACAAACAAATGAAGCTAGTGCCAAGCCAACAGTTGTATGATTTGCCAACTTGTTAAATGACCATTTTGCAAATTGCTGGTGAAAATGCAAGGACAAATCCAGCTAGACCAAGTCTGATTGAAAAGCAGGTTACCAGAATAATCCTTCTAAATAGCATTCATGGGTTTAGGGGTCACTGGCTAACTTTGCACTTATTACCCATCCCAAATTGCCTCAAGCTGGTGGCAGTGAGCTTCCTTAAGCAATTGAAGTCTTGAAATTTTATGAACATCTTTGCTGATAGGGAGTTTGACACAGCTTTTGATGATGTAGCTTATAGCAATATCTTTACGTGATGTCATCACCATACATCTGCTGCCCTTGTCCTTCAAGCTGGTAGAGCTTGTAAGGTTTGGGAAGTGTTATCACAGCAGCATTGGTGAGTTGCTGCACTGCACCTTGGAGATAGTGTCAGCAGCATGTACTGTGCAGCAATGGGAGTCAAGGTTGAACCTTGAATGGGGTGCCAATGGAGCAGACTATTTTGCCTTGCATGATGTTCAGCATGTGTCCTTGAAGCTGATTCTATCTAGGCAAGTAAGGAGCATTCAATACCAATCCAACTTATTTTTATATTCAGTGAGCATAAATATCACTGACTGGCTAACATCAATTGCCTGCCTGTAGCTAGCCTTCAGAAGGCGATGGATTGAAGTCAACGCAGTAGATCATGTACTGTAGACAGATTTACAATGCTGTTAGGGAGGAATTTCCAGAATTTTGACCAAGTGGCAGTGAAGAAAGGGCAACATATTTTCAAGTCAGAAGTTGCTTCTCATTTTAGAGCATATTTGCCTTGAAGGGTTGACCTTGCTCACTATTTGTTTTGACTTGTCGGTGTTTCCTAGCTCATTTATGGTTCCACCTCCTGTATCATCTTCCCAACAAGACTGAATCTAACTTTGGCTGAGGACACTGCATGTTGTGGTATAGTTGTCATTTCAAGCTTGTCTAAGTGTTGGGAATTTTTTTTATTACAAAGAACTATGAGGAATTTGAATAAGGAACGGTTTAGACGTAATAGATTTAAAGGGTTTGAAGGATGCATGATTTATTGGGATTGCGTTCAGCAGTAATTACTGAAGTTGAAAGTTTAATGTGGGTTCTTAAGCATCTGCTATTTAATTGCAAGTAACCTTGAATAGCAGACAAGCAATGCTTTGAGAGATAAAAGATGCATTTTTATTGGTTTCATTATGGACAGACTGATTTCGGAGGGCCTGTGCTCAAGGTTGCCCAGCAATTGCCTCTCAACTCAAACTAAGGTGCATCAGGTGAAACAAATCTCTTAGAAGCTAATCATAAAGAAGCAAGATTGCTCCTGAAAAGAAAAGCTTACAGCATGACAAATTACAGACTGCATCTTCTGGGAACCTGAAAAATCAGGTCCAGAAGTCAGTATCTTTAATTTGCTCAATCTTTTACTTTCATTCAAAAACCATGATCCAACCAACATCCTACTTGAACTGAAGTCTGGCTTGAAGATCTCATCGATTCTCTAGTGGTCAACATGTCAGTGTCTGACAGGAAAATCAACTGGACCTCTTTGCACTTCAAAATCCGTCGAATTTGGATGCTCGGCCCATTGAATGTTTCCCCATTTACCTGCTCTTCAAAACCCACATCTCTCCAGATTTGTAATGGCTTATCTGTTTATGTGAATGCATGTATTT
This sequence comes from Chiloscyllium plagiosum, assembly GCF_004010195.1. Lineage (NCBI taxonomy): Eukaryota > Metazoa > Chordata > Chondrichthyes > Orectolobiformes > Hemiscylliidae > Chiloscyllium > Chiloscyllium plagiosum. Next base: position 59,972,905 of record NC_057710.1, on the reverse strand, counting down.
GGATAGCTTAATTGATAGCCAGTTTTTCCGCTTCTTGTGAATGGTAGAACATGTTGCTTTAAGCTTTTTTTAAAAAAAAGTTTATTGAAGGAACCTCTGTCCTGGATAAGAACTATGAGAAACTGATTATTTGGGTGGTGAAATTAAACGCTCACATTATTCCTTCACAAGCCACGCAAAACTAATGAAGTTTGATTACCAGTGCACTCGTCCACTCAAAGCTATATATCACAGGAAACCACTATGTAACTTCCCACAATGCATGAAAAAGTACAAGCCATCTTCATGTCCACACCCTCACCTTCCCCATCCCAAAAGGTATTTCTCTCCTCAACCATAAGCTGAACACTTAGAAAATATGAATAAAAAATTTCAGTCACCTGTGAGGAAGCTTCCTTTTGAGCTGCACCAAGGGAGTTCTGGTAAGGTATTCCATGCACTGAACTCTGATCAACTGTTGAAGTCACTGAAGTAACCTGAGCAATTGTTGAGCTGCAAGAGCTGATGGAAGATGGATCTGTTGATTCTTGAACTGCACTCGATATCGACAAAAACTGTGACATCGAATCACTACATTATAGAATAAAATTTAATGCTACACATTAGCTACTGAAGATAAGCTTGCATAAATGTGTCCATGCCTAAAGGATAAATCAATGATAAGTATTTTATCAATTCACTTGCTGAAAAAGGTAGTATGCTGAAGCTTTTTCTTGCACTTAAAATTTCCAAGGGAACACTAAACTTTTAATACATTAATTACTTGCATTCTCCATGGCAACACACAACTTTTTGATCCCTTTGAAATAGAACAGCTGTTTACCCTCATGAGTACAAAACAAAAAGATTGCAGAACCTGTTTTCAGAAACAGAAATTCTGTACAGTCAAACAATTGCAATTCATTGCAATTCAAGGAACATTACCAAAAACAATTTTGCATTTTTCTTTTGAAATATCACTTTCTCCCTATTGCTTTTCTTCTATATTTTTATATTTATCCCACCTGAAAACACCAAGGTAATACCTTGGGCCTCAGCAAATCTGTTAGAGAGCACTGATAACAGCTGCATTTAGTAGCTAAGTATCTTGCACTTTTTAAAACCTAGTTCTTTGTTAGCAAAGCTGACACTGCAGATCACTATGGGTGAAGGTTGGAGGACGACAAAATTTGTTTTTACCTTACAGAATTTGAGAACAAGTGGTTTTGTGCCTGGTTGATGGTTTCCTTGCTTCCTGTTCCAAATTCAGACAGAGATGGCTCTGATCCAAACTCTAAGGCTCCAAACTGAACATTCAATTCAGAGACATTAATTGATCCTGGCATTTCAACAGCAGATGCAGGAATCTAAATGGAAAGAGAAAGTGGAGTTGTTTTTTTTTTAAAAAGTGCTTGAGATCAAAAGATGACATTCCTATGGTCAGCAATTGTAATGTTGACAATTCATGCTGAACACAGAGCTGAGCCCACACAAAATACCACTTATGGGATGGGGTCTGTGGAAGGAAACAAGATATGGACATGTGCGCACATGCGTGTGCCCGCATGTGTGTTTTGAGGCAGAGGGGTGGAGAGAAGAGACATCAAATGATATAGGAACAATCTTCAAACCTCATACACAACTCTCCGTCAGGAATCATCTACAGAAGGCAAATCATTTGATCTTGTATGGAGATCACAATAAATTCTTTATTTTATTCAGGTCCTTACTTTATACATTTGTCTATTTTGGAATTAAAATGCTGAATGTTAGGAGACAACGTTAAATCAAAACAGTGTTGAAGGGAGACTACGTTCTGGTCCACTACTTTAAGATCTGTATAAATACATTTGAATAAAAACCAGAATCAAAGTCAAACTGATACTTTGCAGCTTAATAGTAACTTCGACCAGAAAGACTATGAAGTCCAAGGAAGAATCTATAGCTAAATATATTCTCAACACCACATTTCTATTGAGTCAAATCACTAAATACTGAACCCTCGTATGTCTCGATCTACTAAAAACTAGATGAAGATCAACTCCAAACTGCTCTTTTATATTAAAACAGAAGGCCCATGAGAGAAGCTAGATTACCAAAAGTGCAAAGTACATACTTATCACAGATGTTGACCAATTTGCTGTATACCAAGCACTTTAGGTTCAGTTTTGATTATTGAAAACTTGCCCTTCAGATTTGCCACATGCCAATACACAATGATCAGGAGCTACATGTGGATCATTATGGATATGAAAAAGCATTAATCATTCCAGACACACTGATTACAAAATAATATACTGGCCTCAAACCTTCACTGTTAAGATGCATTCTGGAAAGACAATTTGAAAAGTGTTGGGACTTGGAAAGCATATTAGCTTGACTGGCAAAACCCCAAACATAACCTCCAAACTCAATGCAGTCAACGCTCGAGTTACTCAAAAGTAGTGGTTTACATCAAAGCATTCAGCCATATTGTTGGGCATCAGCCTTCTCACTTTTTAAACATCACTATGAAGGGATATCTTGTGTGCCATGACAAAAGGGCAAAAACATGGAGCAGATGGATGATCAAGAATGCTGTTGATGTGAAGACTTCCTGCACTTAAAATAATTTTTCAACTGCAAACCATTATTCTCCGAGTCAAATTACAGGCAAATAAAAGACATACTAAAAATGTGGAACTAATTGTGACAGGGAGTGGTTGAAGTAGTGAACAGTATAGAGGTGTTTAAGCAAAAGCTTGACAAGTATAGAAGGAAGGGAGAAGAATGCCATGAGCATAGAACTAGATGCAGATGGCTGAAACTTCCTTCAAGCAGAGTACCAAAAGACTTGTTAGGATATGTAGCATTAAAATTGGCTCATGTAATAGTGTTTTTGTACATGGTTAAAAATCACACCACCAGGTTATAGTCCAACAGGTTTATTTGGAAGTACTAGCTTTCATAGCACAGCTCCTTCATCAGGTTGTTCTGGAGGTTAGGATCATGCTCACAGAATTTACAGCCAAAAGGAGTCCAGTGTCACGGAGATGTGATACAGTAAACGATCAGATCAAATCCTGCATCTTTTAGAATGGGATATGCTGGTTTCTGTTCTTTGATATGTCAATCCCAAAAATTCTTTTAAATTACATTCTCAAGTTAGCTCACGTTTTTAAACAATAGGTGTGAAATCTGTCTGTGTCCCAATGCTATGTCAGACTGACTAACCCTCTCTAGTTTACAAAGTTTAACATGCATGAATCCATGTAAAACTAAAACTATACACAGTTAGTTGAGGACAGGGGGAGGGACTGGTGGCAGGAATCAGACAATGGGTGGGGATGGACGGGATCCAGGTTTGGGGATGGGTGGGAGCGGAGGGGTTTTCACGCGCAGTGTTCTTTGCCTAGTCTCCTGAACAGGGAGTAGACTTGACAGAAAACTCCAAGATCCAGAGGAAATCAATTAACTGAATAACCAACTATCCAAATGAAATAGTGCCTGCCCATCTCGTTCGGTTAATCAAGGTTCGTCTCTAGTCCTGTTGTACGCTTCACAAGGTTGATACCTCTTTCAGCTATACCTGGTACTGTTCCTGGCATGCCCTCCTACACTTTTAGAAAGCAGGGTTGATCCTAATTGCTGTTGGACCATGGGGGTGCCAATTGTATTGGGAAGAGTGTTGTGCTAATAGCCCACTGTGCCTCATTAATACACAGTCTTGAGTTGCTAAATCTGTTCAAATTCTGTCCCATTTAGTACAGTAATAGTGCCACACATGATGCAAGGTATAATGTTAAGGATTGAATTAGACTCCATCATAACTAAGCAGTGGCCACCCTTACCAATAGTCATAGACAGATGCAGCTGTGGGAAATTAGTGAGGATGAGGATGAGGACTAGTTTTTCCCTTCACCATCAGCTACAAACCCAGTCTAACAGCTATGCCCTTTAGACCTAACCAGCTTGATCAGTCATGCTGCTGCCAAACTATTGTTGGTGAACACTGAAATCTCTTGCCCTGAATACATTCTACACCCTTGCCATCCTCCAACGGTTGTTCAACATGGAGGAGCAGAGTCATCAACCGAGATACATAGACAAGGAAATATCTTGCTAATTATGTTTGACCTAATGCCATGAGATTTCATGGTTCTGGAATCCCAGAATTTGCATGGCAATTGGATATCAGACTGAATATCACTGTGCTGCCATCTCTACTGGGACTGTCCTGCCAATGGAACAGGACATATCCAGGAATGGTGATATTTACATATAGTGCAGATGATAAGCCTTGGAAAGGGTTAAGTTATTGAATCTGTAATCAAATGTCATGTACTGCATCCAGCAAACAGCCTTTGCTCTACTCTTGCCTGAAAGTCAAAAGGAGGGAAAATACTATCCTAAACCTCAAAATACACTGGAATATTTAAATGCTGAGAGATTAAGGAACAAGTTAATTCAGAAAATTAAATGTGAATACACCAGTAGTCGAGCTGAAAACACAGTATAACAAAACTGTTTCTCAACTTACTTTAGAAGATGTTGGTACCTTCCTCTTCTGTGTTTTAAGTTGTTTTTGCTGTATATGTTGAACATTGGTTATTTGATTGTCTGTGGAGATAGGTAGCAGTTGTATAATTTTAACAGCAGTGCTATCAACAGGAGTCAATTCTCTTAACTTGATCTGAGAGGAATAGGTATTTAATACTGGTTCAGAGGTCTGCTGCTGCCGTTGAGTCATCTGGCTCAAAACAGGTGAAGGCTCAGGCTGGGTCTTGAAGTCTAAAAGATGCCCAAATAACTGCTTTTAAAATTGTTTAAGAAACAGATCAAGAGTTGTGCACATTTTAGATTAAAACATTTATTCTTGTATTCCATTTACATGCTAAACCTCTACCCACAAGATATATTTGTTATCCACTCCTCTCATTTGCAATTACTATGTTCCTGTAGCTCCTTCACAGGAAATGTTTGCAGTTCTACAATATCGCAGTGCATAGTTTACAAAAAAGACATCTAGGCTTCTGTACTGATTAAATTGTTGTGATGCATTTTTCTATCTTTTGCTCCTGCAAATTTATACAGCTATCAAGATATTTTTTTTTAAAGTGCTAACACTTCTGTTTTGTCAAGAAATTGTTTGACTTTCTAAAATCAACCTTATTAAAAAGATGTATGCAGTCATGAAAGACGTTTAGCTGTAATGTTGGAATAGAAGAAAATAAATGTTTCTTAATAAAATATCATGAACACACATCATTCATTTATAATGAAATACTGACCAAACTGGCTCAGGACTGTTGACTGTGAAGTTGATTGGTCTTCCCAAGAAGTGTTGTTACTTGTTTTCCTGGCCTGTGCAGAAATCTCTCCCAAACTAGATGAATTCAACTGCTCAAGTAATTGCGACGCTGAAGAATTGGGGATTTTTGTAGCTGCAAGTTCCCCAAACCCAGGAGACTATAAAGAAAACAAAATAATTAAGGTTTGTTTTCTGAGAAGCATTAAATATTATTCTATATATAAGGACAATACTGGTCTTTACTTTGCCAGGTATTTTGAGCTTAGGAATTTTAAAACAAAATATCCATACATTTGTTTTAAGTTGCTCATGCATTTCTTGCATAAAACTTACCAATTTAGCAAACATTTTTAACAATTTTAAACACTGATGTACATCGACAAGCAACTCTGCACATGACATTTAATGGAATGCTGTCCAGCCCAAGTACAAACTGTACACTTAACAGCCAAGTAAGTGTACAATTTGTTCCACAAAAATCCCATTAATGCCATGAAACAAAACCCCAAAATCAAGATAAATACAAGACTTGACACCAACACAGATCACTAGTTCAGATGCTGTTCAGTAACAAAAATTGCTAGATCTGAATAAAACAATCTTTGCTAGATAAAAAGCTATTCCTGTGCAGTTTGAAAGTAATTACTTTAAATATATAAAAATGCATTACAATCCCAAAATTCAGAGACAATGCCTAAAAATCGGTTTCCCAACCCAGAAAGGTACTTCAAATGCACTTGGATTTGACTTCAATCAAGTTATTTCTTCCTCCAACCTACCTCACCACTGTTTCCTAGTTGCCCAAAAACTACCTGCTCAAAATGAATACACTAACAAGTCACAGGAATTTTATCTAAAAATGCATGTTGCAGAACTTCAAAAATCTTTTGTGTACACAACTGAAATGAAACAATTATTGGAGGAGTATGTGGACCATTTTTAAATGGAAATCTCTTGAAAAATACTGTTCATATAACTGCCTTGCTGCAAAAGGCCTTCAATTACACTGAAGTGTCAATTTTATTGACACGCAATGTCTAAACAACCTTCAAAAATCGATTTAACAATGCAGTTACTTTAGCTTGGAGGAGGTTTAACTGTAAAGACAACTACATGCTATGCATGTATGAACATTAACAGCTCACTGATCAAATCAGAAACAACGTGCTTTCAATTTACTACCTAAAATAGGAGTCCTGCAGTTCAAGTTTAGCATCTGAAGAAACGAGCTGAAGTGACAAAGCATCGTCTGTAAGTGCTGAAACAAATAATTTAAAGTTTGAAGTATGAGTGTTTATGTGCAGCAGGCTTCTTCTATTAATTCAGGAACAAAAACTTTCATTAATCCAACATTCAAACTGCAGTACAAAATATCAAATTTTAAACCAAGTGTTTGTTTCTTGGTCAGTTCCTAGTAATGAAACTAACTAAATCAAAATCTCTTCAGTAAATATAGTTCATAATTGGCTTTACATGAGTAATGTTTTGTGGCGTTAGAAAGTCTTGAAATTAATTTCCATTGGGTGGTTGAAAGGGGATAACAAAAAAAGTACTAGTTAAATTAGCGAATAAAATCTTTCAGGAAACAGAGCTACAATGGAGTCTGTTATGAAATTACTGTTTTAACACATGACTTACAGTTCAACTAAGCTTCATCTACTGAACTTCCACTGGTTAAAGATTTTCTTCTTCATACCTGCCAAATGACCAGATTTTAAAAGTAATCTATACAGGTCAGTGCTTATGTTAAAACTAAAAAGTAGTGTTCAGTATCAGCTCAGCCACAAGTTTGAATAATAGTAATGTGCACATACAACTTCATGAGGACAACCCAAAAGAGTCCTGCATTTATCCAAATTTCAAAAATCAATTGTTTTAACTTTTAAGAATCTAACTTTAATTGAAATCTTTCAGAAAATAAGAGTTAGGAGAATGTTCAGCTTTCCAAAAAAAATCCACAAAATGAAAAGTTTAAACTAGTACCACTGACTCTGAAATCGATTAAACAACAAATGCAATATTTAAGCTAATGGACAATTGTGATGATTTAACAGATGATACTGTGATTCAGAATTCAGGTGCTGAATACCGACCACACTTCCCTGAGCCAGAAGTTAATTGACAAAACCTAAACCTTTAAATCAGTGCCTCACTCCACAAAACCGCTACTACTGCATTCAAGCATATATAGACTGTCACAAGAAACTGTTTTCCAAAACCTCAGGCCCTAATAAAATAATGTAAATTCAAGAAATTATACATCAAATTAACTGGTTTACTGACAATAGATGTTTGGAAGCTTTTTATACTAGCAACGTACAGATTTTACCGACATTTAACTCCTAGACTGTACCAGTGAACTGCATTGGTATCTTGGGAACAATTAAATTAATATCCAGATTCTCAGACAAAAAGCAAAAGCTTCAAACAGGACAGATTTTTCATTGCTGGAAGCAGTTGATTGAAATTACATTGTCAAGTTTAAACATCTCTGGAAATTCTTGATTAAAAAATACTGGTCATAATTATTTGATCATTTCTTATTGACTATAGAAAATGGATGGGTTTTTGTGCAAATATGGATAGAATTTAAACAACTAGGAAGAGAAGGTGACACCAATAACGCTTTCAGAAAACCTCAGTAGATTTGCGAGTGTGTGATATACTAATAACCTTGGATTAGAGAGATTGCTTGCTTTGTGCAAACTGCTGTCATGAAAACCTAAACATCACACATTATACTCCATCTTCATATTTAGCTTCGAAATCTATCATAGGACCAGTAATGCATATATCCAATTTATATTACTGTACTTCACAATATTTAGCATCAAGGTTTGTGGCATACTCTCCCAATACAATTGCTGTCTAAACATTATAACTGAGGCAAATTTAGAAAAGAAATTCATGAAAACACTAATCAAAGCCTTTGGCTGACCTTTTCATGGATATAACCCATTTTTAGATATTTTTTCATTTTTATTCTACAAATGGATCGGATAGAGCTTGAAGTAGGTAATTCTGTCTGCCAAGCAAAACTGCATGGCAGTAAGACACACATTGTCCAATGAACACTACAACATTTTTAGACTACTGACATCATTATTACATATAGCAATTTTCTAGCCTAAATAATTTCAAAGAATTTTCAAAACAATGCATTCTAAGTTAATATCCAGGTGGTGAAGAAAAAGAACTTAACATAGTTTATGCAGTACAGTATGGGTATAGTTACTTTTCCACATTAGGACACCCTTCTGGCAGGCAGCATCAGCAGTTCTTGCTAAATGAAGGAACCACTTCAGTAAAGAGCCACAAACAGCATGAATTACATTGCAAAAATGTCAACAGGCTAACATATGCCTGCACACAGGATGAAAAGGTAACACCATTAGCAACTCCAATCTTGTCCTGACCCAACATGCACACAGATTTATCAGGGAGACACCGAACAGGAAATGGAACATTGACCAGAAAGAATGAAATTTGGCAATGGAAATAAAGATCACAGATCACTGAACTACAAGACTTACCCAAAAGGCATTTGGACAATCCTTTCAGTTATTAAACTATATAAAGTGTGGCCTTGAACTGCTTTACAAATCATGCAGGAGCTTTTCCTCACCCTTTTCATGTCCTCCAGTTTTACCAGAGAAGGGATGAATTTTATTGTCCTCAATTTACCACGCAATGTCAATTTTCTGCATATCGAACAAGTTACAAATGCAAAAATTACATTGTCCAAGTGACTTTCTCTTAACAGTTTGAACTCATCTGCAGTTCACAATATAATCTGAAAAATAAGAGGAATTCACACCAAATGCAAAGCTGACAAAGCCAGCTTTCTGTCATGACTTAAATACTCCTGTGATTTTAAAAGCAGAATTGCAGCTTAGAAGTGAATTATTTGCCAGCTCAACCCAATTGACAAGAAGTTTAAATATTGCTTCCAACATATTTAATATACAAGTATATACATTTAATATTCAAGTAATTTTTAGTCAAATTCACATTGCAAAATTGCAGTCCAAAATTTGCTTCCAAGCCATTTTCACAACATTTTGCCTGGCAAATGAAAACATGCACAAAATCGAGAAGCTGTCCCCGAACAGAAAAATAACTAAATCAAGGCATCACCAGTAAAGTGGCTGAATTTAACATACAATAGCTCCAATTAAAGTTGCCTTAATTATGCAACTTAACCTCAAAATATTAAACCAGATTAAACTATGTCACATGATGTAGAAAGCATAAACTAAAAACAAGAGTCCTTTTAATTTTAAGGCTCAAAGACAAACAGAAAGATGAATGAAAGACCTATGTGATGCACCTTGCATTTCTTACGGCTTTATGTAATTCCAATACCAAATTGTCATCTATAGGCCTTAGCCGTTGCCTTGGCAGGGAGGGGGGTGACAGATAGGTGACAGATAGGTGACAGATAGGTGACAGATAGGTGACAGATAGGTGACAGATAGATAGATAGGTGACAGATAGATAGATAGACAGATAGATAGACAGATAGATAGACAGATAGATAGATAGATAGATAGATAGATAGATAGATAGATAGATAGATAGATAATCAGCACTTCTTAGCAGCTGAGGGAGATACTCAAAAAATATAAGGGCCCAATGATTACGCTAAAGTACTCTTTGCTGAAGGTGCAGCAGCTGGTATCAAGGAAGGACACACTCTTCTGGTTCCCAAGCCTAGTTCAGGTATTCTAATGGAGCAGCCCACTCCAAGACCACCCCAGCCCAGGGCAAAGTCAATTCATCAGTGGAAACTCAGCATCACAGGATCAGCAATACTAGAATCCCATCAAGCTTCTCAGTTATACTGGGAGAGAAAAACAAAAACCATTTTTGCAATAGCTACAAGACCACAAGCTTGACCTTAAAGATAATGGGGATCAAAACTTCACCACCTAGAATGAAGGGTGATATCCTGATACTGAAAAACAAAGAAACACTCCAAAAAAAAAGGCAAAATTTGCAGTTTCGACAAAAAGGATCATCCTTTCAATTCTGATTACATTAACACCAAAGGTCAAACCCAAGTGCTGCAGAAGACCTGTTCTGAAGGAGAAAACGGAGAATGTACATCTGAAAAGTCTATCAAACGTCATTTAGAAGCTCTTCTAACTGACAAAAGCATCAAAACGTAATTTCATTTTCTTTTCGTTTACCAGGTTCTGAGTGTAGGAATTCACAGCATTGGAGTTGCCTTCCACCGATGAAATTGGATCATCATGTTGGGAATTAGTGAACACCAGTGACTGAGTGAGGTTTGCCTGTTGGGGTGCTTCACACGAGTTGGTTTCTGTTACAGTATCAGTTGAGGGTTTTTGAAGCAATGTTGCTAGATCAGTGCTTAAAAAAAGACAAGTTTATTTTCAGACCTTTTAACAGGTTCTGCAAGGACTGTAAAACTGATTCTGGAGGCACTTAACACTTAGACTAGAATTCCTTCCTAAAAACTGCACAATCTGGCTTAGAGGGTGAAAATAAAGTTGGCTCTTATGAAATGGGAAGAAATACCCCCAAAAACTGAAAACCGCTGCAAACCAATATGAAGGCTTATTGTAATCTTGTATTCAAACACATGGTTGTCAGCCTAGTATCTGCAAATTAGATAAGAAGGGAGAGAATTGGCACTGGAATTGGTTGATTTAGTTGTGGGAACGAGATTAGGCACCAGGCATTTGTACACACAAGTTCAAACCATTAAATCATAGCCATCAGCTAAAAATAACCCCAAATACCTATAAGCCTGGATAAGGAGAATTGAAGTTGCCAGATGGTATCTGTTGCATCCTACTGATTAACGAGATACAGAGTGTGGAGAAGTAAGTCTACCTTGTTGGCTGTAGATGGTAAATAAGATTGAGGGGTGTTGATTGTTCAAGTTATCCTGCTCCAAAGCAAGCAATCGTTGGAACAAGTTCATTGTACAAGTTGACTGCTCTGATAATTATCTGGTCTTGGTATAAAGTATTTAGTTAATTACCATTTAAAGTAAAATTACTCAGAGGGCTACATAATGCTGTATTCTGAAGAATAATTCTACACAAACTAGAGAACAATTCTTCCACAAATTAACATTTCTAGCCAAGACAAGTGAGCAACAAGAGCCAAATTTAGCAATAAGGATTTTTAGTGATTTACTTGAATGACTATGGACTTGGAAATTATTTCCAAACATCATATCTGCTAAAATTGAGGTTTTCTGGAGGTATGAATCTTGGCATATTCCACAAACAAGTATTTTACGGCAACTTCAGAAAACATGGTATGTTATTTAAATGGAGAACCCATTCAAATTTGGCTGGAAAGATTTTCAGACTTCACTTGGAGATTCAGATACATTGAAGAAATTCTAAGAGCTACAGTTTGGGCTTAATTTTTTGGTTCAGAAACCAGTTCAATTAAAAACAGATGAACATAGCTGACAAATACTTGTTCCAAAGTAATTAAAGAAATTGGCATTACAACAGCATGGAGATATGAAACACAGGCTTGCTCAGAGGTTTGCTTGACAGCATCAAGAATTGGATTTCGCCAGGAATGCACAGTTGTAACAAGCACTCAGCTCCGTACTGTACCAATTTCAAAAGCTGGTTTAAAATTTACGAATGCAATTATCTAATTTGATATTCTATATTAACATGTTTTAACTAGTTAATGCATGCAAAGACAAATGTTTCATACCTCAACCCTGGAGTGACTTGGTTCTCCATTCTTGCAAGAGTGGAAGCTGTAAAGACCTTTGTTTCGGTCAGCTGCTTAAAAAATACATAAGAATGCTAACGGTTAGGCAGGTCTGCATTTTCTCAGCAATACAAATATAAGATCAGGCAAAAATAAGATACTGGAACTATTCAGTGGATCAGGCAGAATCTGTGGATATAGTCATTAACATTTCAGGTGAAAATGACCTTTACTCACTACAGAAGGTATTTACCCGCTGTATTAATGATTTCTCTCAAAAAAGTGCTGCTGGATAGACTGAGCACATCCATTCGGTTTTGAACACTTCGTTTCAATTTCCACTATGTGCAGAATTGCACTTTTGTTCAGGTAGCTTTAATAGGTACTTAAAATACACAAAGTCATAAAGGAGCTGCTCTATAACCAGCTTAGCCACACAGACTGGAAAGGTCTCAGTCACTATCCTGCTCGTGCCCCATGAGTGATTTCAGTCAGAGAATATGGGAAGAAGTGCCATTAATTGCTCTAGAAAGGGGAACATAGAAACAGAAAACTAAGTAATTCAACCCATCAAATTTGCTTCACCAGTAAATAAGATCATGGCTCTGATAATAATCTCAAAATCAACATTGCTGCCATCTGGCTCTGCCTTAAAATATTCAGAGACTCAACTAAACTCTGTTGGAAAATGAAATTTGAACTAAATCAAAACTGTAGGGATATACACTGTAACAGTACACCAGTAATAGAATTCCAAAGACTTGACCCTAAAATCCCAAATGTGTTTTAAATGGTCAACTCCTGATTTTTAAAGTGTGGCCCCAAGTTATAGATTCTTTCATAGGAGGAAACATCCTCTCCACATCTACTGTCAAGACTCCTTAAGATTTTCTTTGTTGCAATCAAGTTGCCTCTTAGTCTAAACCTGGCAGATACAAGCCAAGTCAGTCCAGCCTCTCAAGACAACCTCGCTATTCTAGGAATGAGTCTAACAAATTTCTGAACTGTAAATTCAGAAATTATCCCTTAAATAACCAAAGGAACACTTGATACTTATCCTATCCAAACAATGCAAAAACTTCCTCAGCCTCATCACAATTTTCTCTCATCTTAGCAACATCAGCAAATTTGACAACCGCACCTTATAAAACCATTAAATCCTGATAGGGCTGGACAGGGTAGACGCAATAAGTTAGTTCTTAATGTTGAGCAAGTCCAGAACAAAGGGTCCCAATCTAAGAATAAGGGGTAAGCCATTCAGGACTCAGATGAGGAAGAATTTCTCCAGTGAGTTGCGAACCTATGGAATTCTCTCCCACAGGAAGCTGTTGCCAGTTCATTAGATATATTCAAGGGAGCTGGATGAGACTAAAGGAATCAAGGAGTATGGGGAAAGCGTGCAAACGGAATACTAAATGCATGATCAGTCATGATTGTATTGAATGGTAGTGCAGGCTCAAAGCCTGCATGTATGTTGTGTTTCTATGTTTCGACCCCTTCATCCAAGTCAAATTTTTGAATTTTCATGTATAATAAAATAAATTAACAGCAGAAATATAGGCTAATGAGTATGATCTAAACTATTAGAGACACTTATTAAAGAGACATGTTTACAAAGAGATTAAAGCTAGGAACTAAATGGTCAGGTTTGTGACTTTTCTGTCGGACAGGCAAAGAGGATGGGGTGGTGGGGCAGCATTATTGGTACAAGATGAAATTTAGTTTAGCCAGAAACAAAACCTTGAATTGAAAGATGTAGGATCCATATAGGTGTAGACAAGAGATAGAGGAAAAGACAACAACACTGATAGGAATAGTCTAAAGGCCCCCTACTGTTGTGATATGGTAGGACAGAAAAGCAATTAGGATTTAATGAGAACATGTAACAAAAGGCAGTACATTCAAGAGTGACTTGAATCTTCAAACAGATTGGAATAGTCAGATTGGCAGGGGAAGACATGAGGAAGAGTTCAGCATATGAGAGATAGTCTAGGGAACTCTCTCTCTCTCTCTCTCATTGGCTGAATTCAGTTACATTGTTGGGGCTGTATTACAGGCCTCCCAACAGTGACCTTGAGGTAGAAGAACAAATGGGTAAACAGATTATGGAAAGATGTAGAGGCAATAGGGTAGTGGTGATGGGAGATTTTAATTTTTCCAACATGACTGGGATGCACTTAGCGTCAGAGGTCTGGATGGGGTAGAATTTGTAATCAGCGTCCAGGAAAGTTTTCTAGAGCAGTAGGTCAATAGTCCAATGAGGGAAGGGGCCATATTGGACCTGGTATTGAGGAATCAGCCAGGACAGGTGGTAGAAGTTGCAGTGGGGGATTTCTTTGGGAGCAGTGACCAAGATTCTGTAAGTTTTAAAATACGCGCAGACTAGGATGAGTGGTCCTAAGGGAAGAGTACTAAACTGGGCCAAGGCCAATTATATCAAAATTAGGTAGAAGCTGGGCTTTAGTTAAGCATTTGATAAGGTTCCCTATGATAAACTAATAGAAAGTCAAGTCACATGGTGTGCAGGGTGTTCTAGCTAGGTGGATAAAGAACTGGTTGAGCAACAGGAGACAGTAGTAGTTGAAGGGAGTTTCTCGAAATGGAGAAAGGTGACCAGTGGTGTTCCACTGGGGTCAGTGTTGGGGCCACTGTTGTTTGTGATATACATAAATGATCTGGAAGAGGGCGCTGTTGGTATGATCAGCAAGTTTGCAGATGACACGAAGATTGGTGGAGTAGCAGAAAGCATAAGGGACTGTCAAAGAATACAGGAGGATATAGATAGACTGGAAAGTGGCAGATGGATTTCAATCCAGACAAATGTGAGGTGATGTATTTTGGCAAGTCTAAGTCTAGAGTGAAAGACACAACAGAAGAGCCTTGGGAAAAGTTGATGGGCAGAGAGATCTGGGAGTGCAGGTCCACTGTACCCTGAAGGGTGCTGCACAGGTGGATAGAGTGGTCAAGAAGGCATATAGTATGCTTGCCTTCATTGGACGAGGTATTGAATATAAGGGCTGGCAAATCATGTTAACATTGTACAAGACATTGGTTCAGCCACATTTAGAATACTGTGTATAGTTCTGGTCGCCACATTACCAAAAGGATGTGGACGCTTTGGAGAGGGTGCAAAGAAGGTTTACGAGGATGTTGCCTGGTATGGAAAGTGCTAGCTATGAAGACAGGTTGAGTAGGTTAGGTTTGTTTTCATTAGAAAAAAGGAGACTGAGGGGGGACCTGATTGAGGTTGACAAAATCATGAAGGGTATAGTCAAGGTGGATAGAGAGAAGCTTTTTCCCCAGGGTGAAGGATTCAATAATGAGGGGTCACACTTTCAAGGTGAGAGTTGAAGAGTTTAAGGGGGATACACACGGTAAGTACTTCACACAGAGGGTGGTGGGTGTCTAAAGTGCGTTGCCAGCAGAGGTGGTAGAGGCAGGCATGGTAGATTCATTTAAGATGCGTCTGGACATATGTATGAGTAGGTGGGGAGTAGAGGGATACAGATGCTTAGGAACTGGGCAACAGGTTTAGACAGTAGATTTGGATCGGCTTAGACTTGGAGGGCCGAAGGGCCTGTTCCTGAGCTGTAAATTTTCTTTGTTCTAAAACCAAAGTTGAGGACCCAACTAGGTGTCAGGCTATTTTGGAGCTGGTGATGTATAATGAGGTGTGTTTAACAAACAATGTCATAGTGAAGATCCTCTCAGAAACAATGATCATAACATGGCTAAACTTGTTTATGCTAAATTTGACCAAGACGACAACTGAGGAACAATGGTTCAGAAAACAGTTCATGGTTCACAGCAAAGGCACAGTCCAGTGAGGAAGGAGGATTTTAGGAAGAGGGTAGGTCAATCATGGTTAACAAGGATAATTAAGGACACATCCTTCATGAAGATGAACATTTTCCCAATAAGCCTACAGTTACCAGTTTTAGGAAAGAGATTACTTGATAGTTTTCCAAAATCTTGGGATTTTTTTGGGAACAGTAGGCCAATAATAGACACTACCAATCAATATGATGGCTGATCAAACATTTCAATGCTTTTTACCTATCCCATCTCTACAATCTTGTAAGCCATTGGTAATTAGAAATGTGTCAGAAACATACAAGATAGAAGCAGGTGGCAGCCTTTTGGCCCTTTGACCCTGCTCTGCCATTCATCACAATCATGGCTGATCGTTCAATTCAACAGCCTAATGCTGCTTGCTCTTTGACCTTTGATCCCATTCACACCAAGAGCGATATCTAGCCATCTCTTGAATACATTCAATGTTTTGGCATCAACTACTTCCAAAAGGTAAGAATTCCACAGGCTCACTACTCTAGGTAGCGTCTCATCTCCATCCTAAATGGTCTACCCCGATCCTGACTGTGACTACTGGTTCTGAACACACCCACTATCAGGAACATCCTCCCTGCATCTACCCTGTCTAGTCCGGTTAGAATTTTCTAAGTCTCTATGATACTGGAACATTGCTTCCACAGCCCTCTCTGGTACAGCATTCCAAAGGAATCTCAATCATATACATTAAAAAAATCCTCATCTCAGAACCAAACAGCATTGCCTTTATTTTTAAATTGTGCCCTATGGTTGTAGACTCCCCAGCCAGCTTATCTGCAACAACCATGTCCTTCCCTTCAAGTAATTCTGTAAGTTTGAATAAGATCACCCTCATTGCTTGAAATTCTAAAGAATACAAGCCCACTTTGCCCAACCTTTCATAAGGCAGTCCTGCCATCCCATGAACAAATCTGGTCACATTCCCTCTCTTAACGAAGGTCCTTCCAGAGCTAAACCAAAGGAAAACTGCACACAATGCTCTAGGTACAGTCTAAGTATACTCTTATCCAATTGAAGACTTCATGAACCGTATAGTCAAATTCTTTTGCAATAATGGTCACCTTCCTTTGGCCTTCCTCATAGCTTCCTGCATCATTTTAGCATCCAATGACCATCAACAAGGGCACCTCAACCTCTTTGCACATCTATATTTAACCTCAAGAGATACCATTTAAAAGGTGATACCCTGTACATCTGTTCCTCATACCAAGGTGGATAACCTTTCATTTTTCCATATGATCATCCATTTACCATTTTCTTAACCAGACATTAAGCTTGTCTAAACCATCCTGAGCTGCTTCACATCTTCCTGACATCACATTCTGATTGAGCTTTTAATTTATTATCTGCAAATTTGTAAATGTCACATTTAGGTCCCATCTCCAAACCATTGATTTGAATAGTGAACAGCTGAGGTCCCAAGCACTGATCCTTGCAGTACCCAACTCTATCTTCCAATGTGAGAATGACTTATTTACTAATGTTTTCCTAATTCTTAATCCAAGTGATTTAATTTTGATAACCAACCTCCTGCTGTAATCAAAAGCTTTTCAAAAATCAACATATACTACATCCATCAACTAATCTTTGTTGTTAGTAATGTCTTAAACTCAAGTTTGTCAAAAACTTTCCAATTCACAAATCCATGCTGACTTTGACCGAATGATTATCTTCCAAATACCTATTTTATCCCATTCTTGATAATGGATTCTGGCATTTTCCCTTACTAATGATTCAAGGCCAACAAGTTTGTAGTTTCCCGCTTTCTCTTACTCCCTTCAACAGTGGGATGAAACTGGCTAGCTTCTAATCTGCAGTCATTTCAAACTCTTTAGAAGTTTGGAAGATAACTATCAATGCATTGATAATCTCAACAGCCACCCCCAACAACATTTAGATGTAGAATATCAGGTCCTGAAGATTTATCAGCTTTCCCGCCCATTAAACCCTCATGACAATCTTCTTACTAATATGAAGTTCCTTCAACTTTATGTCCCTCACTATCTGGATCTCTAGTTCTAAGAGATTTCTTGTATCTTCCTAAATGAAATAGACAAAGTCATCGTTTAGTTATTTTGCTACTTCTTTCTTCCCCATATTATCCAAACTCTGCCTTTATTGGACTGACATTCGCTTCAAGCAGAGAGGAAACATTTGACATTCCCATAGAAGTAATTAGTCCTTTACCTTTCCCTAGATTGCATTATTTTCCATTCTCCCTTTCCCCGGTTTGTCTTCCTTTTCTATATTCTAAAAACTCCCATTCCCCAGAATTACTATTTTTCCACTTTATACGGGGAGAAAGTGAGGTCTGCAGACGCTGGAGATCAAAGTTGAAACTTTATTGCTGGAACAGCACAGCAGGTCAGGCAGCATCTAGGGAACAGAAGAAGGGCATGTGCCCGAAACGTCGAATCTTCTGTTCCCTAGATGCTGCCTGACCTGCTGTGCTGTTCCAGCAATAAAGTTTCAACTTCCACTTTATACGCCTTTAACTCCATATAATCCTTAAGTTTCCGAGTCAGATGCTTGCATGATTACCACCAGGACAGCCACTATTTCTTTAACTACTTCCTTCAACGTCCAAGGACAAAACCCAGAACTGAGGACTATTAGCCTTTAACCTCATTTATTTCCCCATTACTTTTCCCTCGAGCAACTTTCTAAGGAGCTACATTCATATTGGACACTCATTTAAATAAGATCGCTGTTCACTTTTATATTACTTAATTTTTTTTTCTTCTCTTTAAATGTTTTGTTGGCTTTAAGAAAATGACTGCCAATCCTCTGGCTTGCTAACAGTTACCAAAATATATTGTTTTTATTTCCTAACTTCCTTGATTAGTTTATTCCCTTCCTAGTAACCTCATCTTTCAGAGGCATATCTTCATTAGGAGTCAAACTAACATCTGGCATTGTTCCTCAACTATCTTTTTATCAAATGCCTTTCCCAGTCCACACCAACCAACTCTGCCCTCATTCCTTTGTAATTACCCTTAAGTTTAGCAGAATGGTTTCTGACCCAAATTTCTTCCCCTCAAATAGAATGCGAATTTGTTATAATGTTATAATCAGTGTTGCATTAAGAATCTTTTAACCTGACATTGTTTATTCAATCTGCCTCATTACTGATCCAAAGCAACCTGA
This sequence comes from Chiloscyllium plagiosum, assembly GCF_004010195.1. NCBI lineage: Eukaryota > Metazoa > Chordata > Chondrichthyes > Orectolobiformes > Hemiscylliidae > Chiloscyllium > Chiloscyllium plagiosum. The sequence continues at coordinate 59,953,926 of NC_057710.1, read as the reverse complement.
TTCCTACATGGATCCACAACATTATTCTCAGAAACTGTCCCAAATACACCTCAATTCATGGTTACTTTTACCACTGGATTTTCCTCAATCTACACAATGATTAAACTTAGCCATGATTAATATATTGCATTTTTACATGCCCTCTATCATCTCAATTTATTTCTTACAGTATAAACACTGTTGAGGCACCTATAAACTACTCACCATTATTGCCTTCCCTTGTTATTTCTTATCCTCCATCCATATGAATTCTGAACTTTGATTGAAATCATTTGTTATTGAACTTATTCCATCTTGTACTAACAAAGCTATCCCACCAACCTTTGCTTCATGTATTCAAAAACTGAAATATCCTATAATATTTAGTTTCTAGATCATCTAATGCTGATACATTCTTTTGCTTTATAAAGCCATGTTTCCCCTCTCCCAGACTCCCTTTTTCCCAGTAGTTTACAGCCCTCTCTGTAGCACAAATTATTTCATCCGTCAGGACACTGATACCAGCACAATTCAAGTGAAATTCGTGCCACTACATCAGCTCCCTACTACAGGTCATAACGCATGCTTTGTAAATTCAGATTGGCTATGACATGACCGAAATTGCAGACGCTGTTTGGATAATGCAAGCTTCCTACTCAACAAGTATAGCAATTTTCTATAGCTGTTTTCTGTAGCACGGGGCTGCAAAAGAACACAACTGCCACATTATACCAGAACACACTGTACATTACTGTTGTGGTGCCTGTGCCCCATAAACTAAAACTAATTGCACCCGCACAATCAGCTCCTTGACTTTACCATATGCCAGTTTACCCATGGCTCAGGTGGTAGTCCCAAGATTACCTTTGAGGTTTTGCTTTTCAATTTAGTTAACGGTTCAAATTCTTTCAGCAGAACCTTTCCATTTTTATCAAGGTGACTGGTACCAACCTGGTCAACAGCTATATCCCTTTCAACCCTGAGGTGTCCTAATCCTGGCACTGACCAGGTACAGCTTTCGGGACTTTCACTCATTGCTACAGAAAACAGTATCTACCCCTGTAATTGTATGGGCCCTGATCAATACGACGTTCTTTTCCTGCTCCCACTTAAAAAATGGCTCCCTGTCCAAGGTTCCTCAGCTGCTGAGTACCCTCACCTCCAGTCTCCGTTGATATTACAACCACCAGCTGTCTCCAAATTTGAATTACTTAACCTAAGGGGTGTGACCACCTCCTGAAGCAAAGCGTCCAGCTAAAATCAACATGAAAGTAAAAAGAAGAAATATAACGGATTCTAATTTTACCATTAGTAAAACAAGGTGACAGCACTCCCAGAGTTTAGATCAGAGTGGTGCTGGAAAAGCACAGGTCAGGCTGCACCTGAGGAGCAGGAAAATCGATGTTTCAGGCAAAAGCCCTTCATCAGGAATAGAAGCAGGGAGTCTCCAGGGTGGAGAGATGGATAGGGGGAAGTGGGGGGCTGAGGAGAAGGCAGCACTCCCAATCAACTTAAAAATAATTAAGATCTGGTCAACCAAGTTAAAAAATGTAAATAGGTTAAACTTTTCAAATAAGGCTTAAACTTCCCAGTGACTGCACCTGACATTTTGTACTGTACATCATAAGGCAGTTTCATTAACAAAATCAAGGAGTTACCAATCAAGTATCCTCCGTATCCACGAGGATTTCGTTCCTGAGAACTTCTGTGAATGATGAAATTCACAAGTACGGAGCTCATTAAAAATGGGTTAAAAATCATACATGCAATGTTTGCCTGCAGATACATGCCATTCTGCTGTAACATGCATTTAACTAACACAGATTCACTAATGAGATTGACGATTTGGGGACTATTTCTAAAGCATGAACTTTTAAAATATATTGGCTCTAACACTATTACATCCATGCTTTAAGCGCTGTTTCTAAAGTACAATTTTTCTATATGGGGTTGCACAACAATGCAACCATCGTGTTATAGAAGCACTTCTTGAATTGACTTTTGTTGTTACTTATTTTTTGGCACAGATAGGCGATTTCATGATTAGTGATATCAGATAAAGATCTACTGTAATATAACTTTCTGGAATTCATTAGTGGGATGAGGGCATCACTGACTAGGCCAGCATTTATTGCCCATCCCTAATTGCTAAGAGGGCTGTTAAGAATCAACCACATTGCTGTGGGTCTGGAGCTACATGTAGGCCAGACCAGGTAAGGAGGGAAGATTAGCTTGCTCCAAGAAAAGGGCATTAGTGTACCAGATGGTTTTTCTGACAACTAACAGTATATTCTTGATCATTAGACTCCATTCCAGATTTGCTTTTCTTGAATTCAAACTCAAACATCGGCTGTGGCGGGATTCATACCCACATCCTCAGAACATTGAGTCTCTAGATTAAGAGTCCAGTGATAATACCACTGGACCATCACTTTCCCTGTAATTCAGACAAAGTCAGGGATTCTCAAAAGTCGGTTTTTTTTTTTAAAATTCATTCATTTGTGGGATTCACTGGCTGGACAGAATTTTTTACCCAACCCTTGAAGGTGATAGGCTCCCTACTGCTTACCCACAATGCATTAGGGAGAAAGCACCAGGATTTAGAGTTCAGTTCAACAAAACAGTATTTTATGTAATTCAACCAATGAATAATCCAGAAGTGAAAACAAAATCTGAGATAATAGATTTTCTGGGACTAAGTGGCATGATCAGTTGTGCAATTTGAATGGATTTTAGATTCTTATTTAGTCATTGTGTACTAACAAAATGTGCTGATATATTACGAGTTCACCAAATATCTTAGAATCATACTGACGTACAGCACAGAAACAGAGCCTTCAGTCCAACTCATCCACGTCAACCATGCTTACTTAATGATTAGATTAGATTAGATTACATTACAGTGTGGAAACAGGCCCTTCGGCCCAACAAGTCCACACCGACCCGCCGAAGCGAAACCCACCCATACCCTTACATTTACCCCTTACCTAACACTACGGGCAATTTAGCATGGCCAATTCACCTGACCCTGCACATCTTTGGACTGTGGGAGGAAACCGGAGCACCCGGAGGAAACCCACGCAGACACGGGGAGAACGTGCAAACTCCACACAGTCAGTCGCCTGAGGCGGGAATTGAACCCGGGTCTCAGGCGCTGTGAGGCAGCAGTGCTAACCACTGTGCCACCGTGCCGCCCACAATGTAGTCCCATTTGCCAGCACTTGGCCCATATCCCTCTAAACCCTTCCTATTTATGTACCCATCCAGATGCCTTTCAAATGCTGTAATTGTACCAGCCTCCACCACTTCCTCTGGCAGCTCATTCCACACATCCTCTGAGAAAAAGTTAGGTCTTAACTGACAGTTTTATTCTTCAGTTACCAACATCTATTTAAAAAAGGTGCACTGACCTTTCCGACACTTGGAGTAAACTAATGCCTCCACTTCAGTAGGATCACAGGCCAAAATGCCTATTTTATACTGTCAAGTCTGTACCACAAAAAAATACACATTCTACACAAGCCCTGTTTGTCCAGGACTAGGCCCATAGTCTTGAATGTTATGACATCAAGTACTTACCAGAGCACTTCTTAAAAAGGTTGGAGAATATTTGCCTCAACTACCCTCCTAGGCACTGTATCCTAGACACCCACCACCCTCTAAGTGAAAACATTATTCCTTCAATCCCCTCTAAATATCCTGCCTTTCACCTTAAAGATGCATTCTCGTGTTAATGGCCTTTCAACTAAGGATCAGCTGCTTTCCATCCACCTTGCTCGATGCTCAATCCTCAGCAATATCATGGTCAATCCCTTCTCCCATTCCAGTGCAACTGCATCCTTCCTATATTGCAGTTTACAGATCTGCACATCGTACTCCCGCTATGGCCTAACCAAAGTCCTGTACAGCTCCATCAATCTCCTGACTCTTATTACACGTCATCACTGATAAAGGCAAGTGTCCCATATGCCTTCACCAACCCATTAACTTATCCTGCCTCCTTCAGGATTCTGTGTATAAGAACCCACCCCCCCACCACCAAAATCTCTCTTCCTCCAAGAGATAGTTTTTAAGTGTCCTGCCAATCACTACTTCCCTCAGGAGAGGTATTCAACTACTTTTGGTTGAAGTCTGTTTCAATTATGGTTGCAATTTTGAGATTACAGGACTTGACAGGTTTTTCAAATTGCTATACTAAGTATTTTCAGTTGTAACATTTACAAATCAACTGGCATACACTCTAGATAAAACTGACTATTATTCAAGATACTGGCATGTATAGAACATGTAAAGAAATTTAAACTAACACATTGTTCAAGTTTAAAAACAGCCTTCAAATAAACAGACATAGAAGATATAAGTGCTACATTCCAGGTACTAGAGATGAGCTGTTTGATATTACTGACTTCCCCCACTGCAAAAACAAGCAGTCTGCCAAAAGGTTAACATTCTAATTTATTTAACTAACATTGAATGAGGGGGTCTATTGGCACTGCTACATCACAAGACATATACAACAGCTGTTGTGGATCCAATGGCACATTTCTGAACAGAACTAAATTTATTACAGAGTACTAATCTTACCACAAGATTAAATTGCATCTAAAGAATCTATTATTTCATGCATGTAAAAAACTTTAAAATCAAGCAAAAGACATCAATTCACCATTACGTATGATGAATTCTTGGGCAATTGGTATAAAAATGCACCACAGACAGAGCAGCAATGACTATTAATTCTTAAGATACAAGCTCACAAACTACTGTAGGCCATTTCACAAATAATGCTCAAGTGACTTTGATGTTCTATCAACAGGTTTGAACACTTGAGGGGAAAAAAAAGCATTCCAACACAAGTCTGTTACTTACATCTTCATTCCAGTCTTCAGTAACCCAGTCCTCCATGGAATTCTGCCAAGCACCTGGAATAACAGGAAGGGGGAGAAGATAGGATCTGACAAATCAATTTTATATATCCTTAAAAAATTAAGCGCACTAATATTTTCAGTGGACATTTTCCTACCTGTTCCATTATTTCGACTTGCCTCCCAAATTTCAGATGTTGTTCCAAAACCATTATTTGTTGCAGAATCTGCATAGTCTATGGGGTTAAAGGTTCTGCAATTGAAATATACCAAGTGAATGCAAAGGGTATTTACATAATTAAGCAAAATGAGAGACTTTACAATGAAAAATTCAGATGGTCACTATTTAACAAATAGCATCAAAAATCACTATTGCTACAATGCATTTACAGTTACAGTCACAGTCAGGACCATACAGTGCAGAAACAGACCCTTCGGTCCAACTCATCCACGCCCACCAGATATCGTAAACTGATCAAGTCCCATTTGCTAGCATTTGGCCCATTTTCTTCAAAACCCTTCCTATTTGTGTATCCATCCAGATGCCTTTTAAATGTTCCAAATATACCCGCCTCATCACCAGTTTGTTTCACATATTGCCAGAGGTGGTGAAGGAAGGTATAAATCCGAGAATGCTGAACAATCCCTTTAAGATGACCTGTTAAGATCAAACCTCTATTTACTGTCAGAATAATAAGCACTCCATTTTAAAAAAGTCTCGCTCTGCTAATTTTAGGTAGTCTGTCCTTTTCCAGTTATCTGCATTGCACTACATCTCATTTTTGCCCTTCAATTTAAATCAATAGCATAGATTTCAACTCTAAACATATTAAACAGTGATGAATTATACCAGATTACATCAACACATCTGCAAGACAGTTGACAGCATGACAGCGCTTTTAATACATGGAACCTATGAAATAAACAATTAAGAAAAATACTTACGTACCCCATACCTTGTGCTGAAAATCTTCCTGCTCCCCTACCTCTGTTACGTCCACGAAATCCTACAAATTTGAAGAATGAACAATTATCATAAACTGCACGGCTACAGTTTTCACAGGCTGCAACCCAACACTCAGATTGGGATTGCACCATTTGTGTACTCCTAATGTTGAACCAAGGTAAATATTTAATGCTAGAGCAAGCATCCCTCTTGATTGGGATTGCAGAGGAAGGAGGAGTTTGATGTCAACATCTCTGGAACACAACAGCAGTTGGATCAACCGAAATATTTTTCTAATCGAGGAGAATCTGACCTTCGTGGCTGCAGGACCTCTTCTCAGATACTGCTGCCAAAAAACATGTGAAAAGTAGGAGTCCTTGCCCTGGCCATCTGTTGACACTTCTACACATGCAAGGACATTTTTTGTTATGAAGCTTGTTTACTGCAATGTTGAATTGTTGGAATTTAGTATTAAACAAAAGAGAAGGCCATGGTATTAAGTGGCCATCTAAGGATTAAAAAATACAGTTTTAAAAAAGATAGAAGACTACATAGCAACTAACCTCCCAGCTATCAAAATTGGAACTGCGTTCTCAGATTTCACTTCCAGTTTTTTCTATAGCTGAATCACTCCAGCACCAGCAATGTTTTGGTGAACATCCTCAGCACCCTGTTTTGTGCAGTCACTCTTACTATGGTGTCATGACCAGAAAGGGATACAGAGTTTGGTCTGTGATCTGGAATTCCTTTCTAATCTATTTCACCACTCATTTCCTCCTCCTTATTTCAGACCTTTCTTAAAAATAACCATGTTTGAACAAGCTTTAAATCATCCCTCTAGATATCTTTCTTTGGCTACAATTTTTTTGATTATGTTTCTATGATGTTGACAGAACAAATTAAGTTCTGAAAAATGAAGTATCCTTTTATCATGACTTATTAGTATCATGCATTGGCAATCATTTTGAATTCTGGAGTCATTGTAAACGCGAAAATATTTAATGAAGATATCCAAAGTTCCCAATTTACGTGACTTAGTGAGTCAAATTAAAAGAATACCGGGTTTCCATATTTAACAAGAAAATGGAGATCCAAGATGGCGGTGATTCAGCAAGTCTGAGTCTATAGTGCTCCTCCCAAGACCTAGGCAAAGTGGGCCACCCTCCCCCACAATCAATTAAAAATACTTTTTACTTAATGTAATTAGTGGTTCAGTACTAAACTTATACAGTTCAGACTCCTGTAAAAATGACGAGGGGGAAAGGAACCCGCAGTTCTCAGGAGCCCCTCCCCCACCATCCCCAGCTGCAGCAGAGGCGTCCGCAGCCGCCCCGGGGGACTTACCTATGATGGCAAGCCTCGCAGAAATAATCTCCAAACTCAATGCGAAGATCGATGCTTTCATAGAAGAGTCCCGAAGTCAGTGGAATTCATTCTCGAGACATCGAAGAAATTGAATGCAGAGTCGGAGGGGCTGAGCTAAAGGCCACAACCTCCAAGGCCATTGCAGAATTGGCCTTGGGTTGGGTCCGGACTCTCGAGCAGCAAGTCCGGACCTTAGAGAACCACACTGACGACCTTGAGAATCAAGGTCGTCAAAAAAATATTCGTTTGCTGGGCCTTCCCGAATGGGAAGGAGGCGGCCAGCTTACAAGGTTCCTCGAACAGTGGCTTCCGCAGTTAATGAATCTGGAGGCTGGATCAGGCCAGGTAAGGGTAGAATGGGCCTACTGGGTTGCAATACGCGGGCCCGGCTCGAACCAGCACCCCTGCCCGGTCCTATTCCGGCTGCAGAGTTATAAGGTGAGGCAGATGCTCTTGGAAGCCTCCAGAAATCTTGGGAAAGATCCCCAAGCCATGACTTATAAAGGATCCAAGATTATGTTATTTCAGGACTTTTCCCCAGCTTTGGTCCAAAAGAGGAAGGCGTTTGATGAAGCAAAGAAGTGTTTAAGGGATTTAAACATTCAATACTCCTTGCGCTACCCAGCTATACTACTCTTTGGCCATGGAGGGTCAGTGTTTAACTTCGGATCACCGGAGAAGGCCAAGGAACTTTTGGACACTCAGACAAATTTCCCAAATTAGTTAATTGATGTTGTTTTGCCCTACCCCCCCCCCCCACCAATCCCAGTTTACGCCCCTTTTTTTTCCTTTCAGGACAGCACAGTGGCACGTGATTAGCACTGCTGCCTCACAGCGCCAGAGACCTGGGTTTAATTCCCTCCTTAGGCGACTGACTGTGGGGAGTTTGCACATTCTCCCTGTGTCTGCGTGGGTTTCCTCCGGGTGCTCTGGTTTCCTCCCACAGTCCATGCTAAATTGCCCATAGTGTTAGGCAAAGGGGTAAATGTAGGAGAATGGGTCTGGGTGGGTTGCGCTTCTGCAGGTCGGTGTGGACTTGTTTCCACACTAAGTAATCTAATCTTACCTTACTGTTTAATATTATCTCCGGGGGGGTGGGAAGAAAGGTTTATTTATTCATCCTTTACTTAGCAATTTCCTTGTCCTGCCCCCCCACATATAGGCCAGGGGGTCTAGTTAATGTAGATTGGGTGGGGGGGGGGGGGAAAGAGAGAGAGAGAAGGTGGCTACCTTATCTTATCTTTGTCCTTGGAAGCAGGGTTGTTTTTCCCTGTTATTTTGTATTAATATATTTAATTATTATTTGCTGAGACTGTAATTTTATAGTCACACATGTTCATATATGGTATTAACATTACCAAAAAATATCCAGGTGTTGCTGTGGGGATGGGGGGGGTGGGGAGAGAAAATATAGGGTACTCACTGTTAGTTCTAGTTCAGTAGTATACTTGAATTTTCTTTATCCTATCGTGGGGTGCCTGGGTCAAGGATGGGGCACTGGTTGGAAGAGGTTATGATGGGGATTTTTTTGGAAAGGAAGTGATCCCCCCTGGGAATAAGGGGGAAGATCTCCATTTAAGTAAGTTTTATACATTTTTGCTACTATTTAGAAATAGTTTTTTTTATTATACTGATCTGAATGTACTAAAGAGCTTTTATTTTTGAGAATTTTATATGCTCTATGTTCGGGATGTTTTGGATAAATACGGGTTTTGTTGAGATGTGATGTTAACACATTCCGAGCATGTATATCACTGCTCAATTTGTGTGTTATCCGTTGGATTTGTTTTTCTCTTGAATAATGTAAGAATTTTAATGATACACTCTGGTTAGTTGTAAGTTAGACAAGTAGTTAGTTGAGTTGAGTTTTGTCTTTTTTTTCTTTTGGTATTTTTTTGTTGTTTGATAGATTTTGGTTATCATTTATTTAAGATTCAACTGTATATCAATGTTTATACTTGGTTCTTTTTTTTTAGTTTTCTTTTGTAAACTTGCTAAAACATGTTAAAATTTTTAATAAAAATATTTTTAAAAATCAAGAAAATAACTGTCGACAATTAACCAACTGTGTTCAACCAGTGGCAGTTAGGAAATATGGACTACTAAGTTATAACTTGACAATTTCAATCTATCCTTTACGATCAATGAAGCAGTTTTGGTATAGTTACAGGTGCAGTGCAGGAAATACAGATGCTTCTCATTTAGTGTGTTCTTGCCTTTTTTAATTGTATGCTAATGCTTGTACAATTTTAGAATTTTTCCCAGTTTGGGACACTTTAAACTCCATATTTGAAATATATTGCAGTTCTAAATCTCTAGTGGAGGAATAGCAATGCTGGAGTGCTGTGAATCCTTTGTAAATCTTTGCAATACTTTGCCAGTAATTTTGTGTTTGTTGGTGACGTCATGTCTTTTTCATGGAAAGATTGTTTATTCACTACTTTTTACCCTGTCTTATTTAAAAGAAACTATTACATAAAATATCAACAAATAAACCAGAAAGGACAGGGAGATTAATGTCTGAAAAAATGTAGCAATATCATATTTACTATAGTCGAAAAATCAGATGACTCGTCCCTGAATTTTGGAGCATGTCTTAAACATCTTAGATTAACCATTATAATGGTCTGTCTGAGTGAGTACCAAATTGTAGAAATTGCTTTTGTTCTATAGGCTCAATTCCCAATAGAAACTGAATTAAAGTTATCCAAACCATTCACATGTAATAGATAAAATATAAGTAGAAATTTTACTGCTATTACCTCAACTGGGCTCAACCCTTGTTCCAAGGCAAAAGTACAGAGTAATAACTCACTGCATCACTGATGAATTGATTTAGAAACTTCTTAGTCAGTAAGCATCTATGCATGAATAAATCATGTTAAAGTGCCAACATTTTCACATTCTAACTTATTATAAGTGTTAAAGCATTCTTTAATGGCTTTTTTACAACACCCCTTTGCAAAAGGTCTGATTGATCGGTTACAGAAACATGTCCTTTACACTCTGACACCGTTTAACTGTATTGAGTTTTTCTACGACTTGGAATTAGCAGACTATGATAAAATTCTAGATTCACAAAGGATGCTATTATGTATTCAGCATAAATCCAGAGCTGGAAGATATAAAACACTAGATTCAATTCAGCAAGTAAAAATAAATTTGATATCTCAGACACCAAAATACAGACATTTAACATTTGATATACATACGACTAGGTTGTCTGTTTAAAAGACTTCATTGTTTATCACAGATCCTCTGGCAAACTGCTAAAATGAAGATCTTTGTTGGAGCACATATGTGGTTGTCTATTTCAGACATAATGTGATCAGTAGATATTAGCAGTTAGCCCGGGGATCTTTATACATTCTGATATGGTTTGTAGTTTTGTTTATTCTTCAAGTGATAAGGGCTTCATGTGCTGGGTCAGCATTTATTTCCCATCCCTTGAGATATTGAAGGGTGAATTTACTGACCTGCAGGAAATTGGATGTCCTGAGGGTAGGGTGGTATGCCTCTGTCTTACAGGTAGAATGTAAGAAATCTATATCCCTATCTCTTGGCATTCAGAGCCATTTCCTAGTTATTCAGAGTAAAAGAATTACATTATTATCCCCTATTCAGAATTAATAAGAACATTGCAATTAAAATTCTGACCATGTCCTGTAGTTAAAAAAATGATTCACAACATATCTGGCCATCTAGGGATGATGTACATTACATTGTTTCTGGAAATGATATGATCACTACATTGAGTCTTGAGTGGCATGTGACTGTAGGGGAATGGCTAGGGCTGTCTTGTGGGCATTACTGACAGTAATGTGAAAGTCTTGTACTGTATAAAGGAAGTTACAGATATCTTTGACACGACTCTGCTAGCCCTGCGAAGTGTGTTAAGGGTTTCTCCAGAAAGCTTATACTTAAAGTTTTGGCACAGAAGTTGGCATGTTGCAGTTGCATCAAGGGTGTAAGAATCTCAAGAAAAAGAACCCAACACCCTGATTGCCCTTTTCAGACAGCTATAATGAACTACCTTCTTCAATTGCTGCAGTATATTCGGTGTATATGTACACAATGCGATTAGGGATGGAGCTCCAGGACTATGACCCAGTGACAGTGAAGTAACACAGTTCAGGATAACAATGGCTGAGAGGGGACTAATCTGTTGTCCTTGTCCTTCTAGATTGTAGTGGCAATGAGTTTGGAAGGTGTTTTATGGGCCTTGGTGACTTTATAGATGGCACACAGTTGCTACTACGTATTGGTGGTGGAGAGAGTGAATGTTTGTGGTTTTGTGTCAGTCAAGCAGGCTCCTTTGTCCTGAATGGTGTCAAGCTTTTTGATTGTTGTTGGAGCTGTACTCATCCAAACGACTGGAGAGTATTTCATCACATTCCTGACTTGTTGATGGTGGACAGGCTTTGGAAGTCAGTTTTGCTAGGAGGAAGTAAGGACTGCAGATGCTGGAGATCAGAATCAAAACGTGGGGTGCTGGAAAAGCACAGATGTTCAGACAGCATCTGAGGAGCAGGAGAATTGACATTTTGGACATAAGCTCTTCATTACTTGCTGCTCAATTCCTAATGTCTGACCTGCACTCGTAACCAAAGTATTTACATAGCTAATCCAGTTCAGTTTCTGTTTACTGGTAACCCGAGAATGTTGTTAGTGGAGGATTCAGCAATAGTATTGCCTTTTGAAAGTCAAGGATGATGGTTAGAATCTCTTCTGTTGGAGATGATCGTTACCTGACACTTTTGTGCCATGAATGTTACTTGCCACTTTCCAGTAGGGCCAGAGAAAGGGATAAACACATGATTGGAAAGGGAATAAAGGGATATGGATTCGGTTAATAAACAGGTTAAATGTGGCAAGCAGGCTTGGAGGGACAAATGGCCTGTTCCTGTGCTGTATTGTTCTTGTTCTGAATCACCCTGCTGCTGGTCCTGGCCCTGACCTCAGGCCCTACCTCTGACTCAAGCACGCGACCCTGTTATTGGGTACTGATGTACCCTCCTGCCTCAGATGCTGCTTGTCAGCTCAGGCCTGGATATTATTCTGGTCTGTTGCATTTGGACACAGACTAATTCAGTATCTGAGGAATTGCAAATGGTACTGAACATGTGCAATTATCTGACTTTATGACAGAAAATCATTAATAAGACAGCTAAATATGTTTGGGTGTAGGACTCTACATAGAAAATAGGTAGAACAGTAGGCCTTCCGGCCTGCACCACAATTCAATAGGATCATGGAATTTCAGTATTCCATTCCTGCTTTCTGCCCATTGCCCCTTGATTCTTTTAGTCAAAAAGGTCACATCCAGCTCACCTCTTGAATATATTTAACAAACTGGCGCCAACAGCTTTGTGTGCTAGACAATCTTATAGGTTCACAACTCTCTGAATGAAGAAATTCTTCCTCATATCAGTCCTGAATGGTTTCCCCTTATTCTTACACTGTGACCCCGAGCTGTTTGGGTTGGATGCTCCTAGCAGGGTATAATGTGGACTCGATGGGTTAAATGGCTTGCTTCCGCAATATAGGGATTCTATGGATGCTATGGGTTAATAGTTTAGGTGAGGAAACTGCATGTCATCTCCTAGGTGTCCTTGTACACCAGTTGCTGAAAGTAAGCATGCAGGTATAGCAAATGGTGAAGTGTGAAAATGGTATGTTGGCCTTCATAGCAAGAAGATTAAAATACAGGAGCCAAGATCATCTTACTGCAACTGTTTAGGGCATTGGTAAGACTGCACCTGAAAAAATACGTGCAGATTTGGTCTCCTTATCCAAGGAAGGATATTCTAGCTTTGCAATTCTTTAGAAGATTTGTGGCTCAGGTTGAGGTTCTCCAAACATTTATGGGTGCAATACACTAAAACTAGCCTGATGATGGGAAACCAATGCCATCTGACTGAGCGCCACCATGAACAGCTGTACTTCCTGCATCAATGCCTCAGATAACACTTATTACCAAAATGTCTCAGATACAAACCACTGCTCAACACCCCACAAGCCAAAAAATATAGCAGAACAGAATGGCTGCAGAATGTTGCGAAAAATGGAGGGTTGTCTTTCAGACTGGAGGCCTGTGACCAGTGGAGTGCCACAAGGATTGGTGCTGCGTCCTCTACTTTTTGTCATTTACATAAATGATTTGGATGCAAGCATAAGAGGTACAGTTAGTTAGTTTGCAGATGACACCAAAATTGGAGGTGTAGTGGACAGTGAAGAGGGTTACCTTCGATTACAACAGGATCTTCACCAGATGGGCCAATGGGCTGAGAAGTGGCAGATGGAGTTTAATTTAGATAAATGCAAGGTGCTGCATTTGGGAAAACAAATCTTAGCAGGACCTATACACTTAATGGTAAGGTCCTAGGGAGCATTGCTGAACAAAGAGACCTTGGAGTGCAGGTTCATAGCTCCTTGAAAGTGGAGTCACAGGTAGATAGGATAGTGAAGGCGGCGTTTGGCATGCTTTCTTTTGTTGGTCAGAGTATGGAGTACAGGAGTTGAGAGGTCATGTTATGTCTGTACAGGACACTGGTTAGGCCACTGTTGGAATATTGCATGCAATTCTGGTCTCCTTCCTATCGAAAAGATGTTGTGAAACTTGAAAGGGTTCAGAAAAGATTTACAAGAATGTTTCCAGGGTTGGAGCATTTGAGCTATAGGGAGAGGCTGAACAGGCTGAGGCTGTTTTCCCTGGAGCGTTGGAGGCTGACGGGTGACCTTAGAAGTTTACAAAATTATGAGGGGCATGGATAGGGTAAATAGACAAAGTCTTTTCCCTAGGGTTGGGGTGTCCAGAACTAGAGGGCATAGGTTTAGTGTGAGTGGAAAGATATAAAAGAGACCGAAGGGGCAACTTTTTCCACACAGAGGGTGGTACGTGTTTGGAATGAGCTGCCAGAGGAAGTGGTGGAGGCTGGTACAATTGCAATATTTAAGAGGCATTTGGATGGGTATATGAATAGGAAGGGTTTGGAGTGATATGGGCCGGGTGCTGACAGGTGGGCGTAGATTGGGTTAGGATATCTGGTCAGTGTGGACAGATTGGACCGAAGGGTCTGTTTCCATGCTGTACATCTCTATGACTATGTTAGATCAATGAAAAGGAGGTTTGTCAAGTTTTCTTATTGAGGTGGAAATTTCATAAGTGACAGGGAGCAAGTTTTGGCAGAGTGAGCAGTTTCCTCAAGTTAAAAGAATAGTTGAGGAATTTCAGCCCTTAAGTTTAGCTTTAACTCCAAAAATAATGATCTATTTTCAAACAGACACGTTCACTTAATTAATATTAGTTCTAGGTCAACAGGTTAGAAACAGGAAATATTTATTGGAATATGAAATACGAACATATGAACTTGAAAAAACAAGTTACATCCTAGGAAGTCAACTTGTTACAAATCAGTAAGAATAAATGAACTACAGATAAATCAAAATGATATGGAACAACAAATAAATAATATTTTACGATTTTGATTTTAGAATTGTCCCAAACTAATCAACACCAAAAAACAAAACAGTATCGCATGGATAATGAGTCTCATTATTATTTTATCCCAGGTTATAAGCAGTAAATGCTCATTGAAACTGGACTTTATACCTGGTTAGGAGAAGCTGCCTCTTATAGACAGCACCAAAATTCATAGTGAGGGGGAAGCAATGGCATAGCAGTATTATTGGATGGTTAATCCAGAGACCCAAATAACATTCCAGATACCCAGGTTCACATCCTGCCAAGGCAGATAGTGGAATCTGAATTCAATAAAAAATCTGAAGAGTCTATTGATGACCATAAATTGTTGGAAAAACACCTGATTCACTAATGTTGTTTAGTTAAGTAAACCTGGTACCCTTACCTAGTTTGGTCTTCATATGACTCCAGTCCTACTCTTAACTGTCCTCTAAGCAATTAGGGCTGGGCAATAAATGCTGGTCTAGCCAATAATGCCCTCACCCAGTTAATGAACATTAAAAAAACACATTTACTTATCTGACCCAACTGCAGACCATTTTGCAGTCTCCAAATCAACTCAACTAAGGCAAAAACAAAAATATCAAGCTTAGTATAAAACTAAATTACTTGAAACCTGAAGGTAGAAGTCAGTCCCAACTAAACAACTGGTGTTGTTAATTTAGAAATGTTAACATCCAGAATAGAATTTTTGAGGAACCAACAGCTAGCTTGCAATGCAGTGAAGCCCACCAGCTTGGGTTCAAGGCACACTGCTGAGGTTACCACAAAGGAGTCTCCTTCTCAACCTGCCCTCACCTGAGGCGTGGTGACACTCAGGTCAAACCATCACCATTGTCATCTGTTTCAGAGCCCTATGGTTTAAGACATTGGCAACTTTACTCTTACCTTCAGGACAAGAAATTGGAGAAATTCATGATGAACGTTTGCTCACTGAACTGAAAAGGTTCGGTTTCACGAAACTGAACCTTTCAGCTCAGTGAACAAACCTACATCCAGAACCTCAACCTGAGCCAAAAATATTCTCAATTTGCTGGAGAAATTCAGCTGTTCTAGCAACATCTGCAGGCAGAAAACAAAGTTTTGAGTACAGTGATCCTCCTTTAGAACTCATAGCAGTTACATAAAAGTAGTATTTACACTGATGATCAGAAGGAAGAGGTGGAGAAAGTAGTAAGCAGGTAGGTGGACAGGAAGCCCAGAGAAAGAAAGTTAAGCATACAAAAGGGAATAAGATAAGAAGCCAAAGGGAAAAAGCTAGGTAACTGGTAATGGCAGCTATGCATGAGTGAAAATGGGTTGTCTCTGTGCTGAAAGCAAGCCATGTCTTGACAGGATCTGAGCTGTGGGGGTGGTTAATAGACATAGGAGGTAATAGTCATGCAGTTAACATTATTAAACATGATAATGTGTTCTGAAGGCTGTCATGTTTCCAAGCAGAAGACATGTGTTGCATTCCAGTTTGCATCAAGGCTTTCTGGAGCACTGCAGCAGGCCAGAGACAGAAATGCTGGCTAGGAAGCAAAGTACTGCGTTGACGTGACAGGCAACTAGAAGCTCAGGGTCATATTTACAGAGACAGTAAAGTGATCACCCAAACTGCATTTCATCTTCCCAAAGTAGAACAACAAATACATGGACACTAAATGGAGTAAGGTGCAGGTAAATCACTACTTCACTTGGAAGGCGTGCCTGGGACCTTGGATAGTGAGGAGAGATGAGGAAACATGAAATTGCAGAAGGTGCAAAACTTGCCTAAGGTCCTGTGGGGTGCTGGGAATGGAGCAGTGACTAGGGTGTCCTAGAAGCAACAATCTGCAGAATGCAGACAAGGGTGTCTGGTGGTGGCCTCCTACTGGATGCAGTAGCTTATGATCCTTTGAATGCAGAGGTTGGGAGGGACCCCATCATTATCGTGGAAAAGGAAAGGGATTGAAGGCAGATATGTGGGGAAACCAATCAGACACAGCTAACGACCATGACAGCAGGGAATTTTCAGTTGAGGAAATAAGCCCCCTGCAGAAGGTGTCATCAGAACAGAGCATAACAGATGAAGAAAATGGAAAAATGGAATGGAGGTAACATGGGAGGTCAGTGCACCAAACAACAGCACTGTCCTTGGTCGGTGGGCTTTACTACAAAGTTAGGGCTGGATTTGGCAGCAGAGTGCGCAGTAAGTTCAGCTTAGAATGGTTGAGAGCAAAGAAGTTAAGCTGAAGAAGTCACAGGAGCAGTTCTTAATGAACAGATTGAGTACAGGTAAAACATCAGATACAGGGATTCAGGTGGAGAGAGTTTATTGAGAGTCTCAATCTCCAATTCAAAAGCACTTTAGAAAAAACAAACTCTGCAACCTTCAAGTGAAAATTCAAGAACTCAAGAGGTGTTCACCTCAGCAGAGAACACACAATGAACATATGCTGATCATCCTGATGAGAAATTTCATGAACATATTTAAAAAGTACTTCAATTGTTCAAGTTAAATGTGCTGCATATGTTGAAGTAGGCAAAGGGCTTTGGAAAGAATACAGGTGAAGACAGCAAGGTCAGCTTCCAAACTGAAGCAGCTAAATTATGAAAATAATTCCAAAGAGCTACTCTACTTCATTGAACCAGAAAATAACTGAATGGGAAGTCAAAACAAACATGAAAAATTGTGTGGTGTAAAACAAACAGGTTAAAGAGAAGTAACAATTACAACCTCAAATCATCCAAGGTTAGAACTGGGTTATACATCAGGACATACTTTTCAACCTTAGGAAAATGGTAAAACATACTAACATCATATGCAGTGTTCATTCAGAGAGAAAGTACAGGGATTCAGGTGGTACAGAGATTACAGAAAGTACAGAGATTAAAAACATCAGAAAGTTACTTCAGCATAAAGAATGTACTTCAAAGTATTAAAATTATTAGTGTAATTAGAATAATCAGTGATTACTGACTCCTCCTTCGTACATCAGATACCCAAATTCATGAGCTGATCTCTCCTGCTTTCTTTCATTTCATTCATGGATTGTGGGCATTGCTGATTAGATCAGCATTTACTGCCCAACCTAATTGCTCAGACAGCAGTTAAGAATCAACCATATTACTATGAATCTAGAGTCACATGTACGCCAGACCACAATGACAGCAGTTTTCTTCCTCAAAAAGATTAGTGAACTACATGTTTTTTTTTCTGACAACCAGCAATTGTTTCATGGAGGAGAAAGTAAGGACTGCAGATGCTGGAGATCAGAGTCAGAATCAAGAAGTGCAGTGCTGAGAAAGCACAGCCAGTCAGGCAGCATCCGAGGAGCAGGAAAGTAGACATTTCGAGCACAAGTTCTTCATCCTGATTGAGAGCTTATGCTCAAAACGTCAACTCTCCTGATCATCAGATGCTGCCTGACCGGCTGTGCTCTTCCAGCAACTGTTTCATGGTCATAATTAGACTCTTAGCCCTCGATTTTTGATGATTTCAAACTCCCATCTGCCATAGTGGGATTCAAACCTTGGTCCCAGAACATGCCCGAGAAATTACAGCTTTCCCTGAACACATCCAAAATAATACAGAGAAGAAAGGATTCTCATTGCTCATGACGACTTCAAAGGTCAGATTTCATTAAGGTCAGCTCATCAAATATCATGTGTCCGCAACCTCTGTACCCTTCAAGGCCCTGATTTCTCCAACACATCCATATCAGACAAGGCTTCCAAAGAGGATAGCATGCTCACCTACTGCCTTTTCAAAATAACATCCACGATTGTAAGATCTACTCAAAAGAACTTTAACTTTCCAAGGTAGTACATGCATGCAGCTTCGTTGGTTACTACAGCCACTTTTCACCTAGGCACTTGCAGTGTAACTATTTTAATGTCTACATTATTATCAACATAGAAATAACATTGCATTTTCCCCAAAAAACAATAACGTTGTTATTTTAAACTGAAAGGCAGCAGAGAATTATTACACCATTTTACATTCTTCTGCAGAGTACCCAGTTTACTTTATCACACCTGATCAGGCCCACAATTTCATTAGGCCCTAAGACACAGGAGTAGAACAAACAGGCCACTCAGCCCATCAAGTGTGCTCAGCCAGTTAGATCAGGGAGCTGTTTTGATAACTTTTAACATCATTTTCCTGCCTTTTCCCCATAACTCAATTTCATCATTAAAAAAAAACCTATCATAACATTACAAATACTAAGGACAGAGCCTGGACAGCTCTGTGCAATAAAAAATTCCACAAATTCATAACCCACACAAATTCTTCCTCATTCATCTTAAATAGGTGATTTCTTATTCTGAGACTATACCCTCTAGTCCCAAATCCTTCCACTTTGCATATCTACAATGTCACACTCCTTAAGAATCTATGTCTCAAAGTCACATCGCATTCTTCTAAACTCAGTATCGGCCCAAACTACTCAATGCCTCAAGAAAATACATATCTGCCTCATGAAACTTCTCTTGAAAGCCTCCAATGCCAAGGTAGCTTTATATTAGGCATTCAGAACTGCTTAGTATTCTAGCTCTAGTCTGACTAGTGCCTTGTACAATTTTAACAAGACTTCAATATTTCTATATACATTCCCTTTACTTCAAAAGGCCAACATTGCATTTGCCTTCCTGAATACCTGAACTTAGATGCTAGCTTTTTGCAACTCATGAACAAGGACTCAAATCCCTCTGGTCTGCAGTTTTCAGCAGTCTTTCTCCATTTGCCCCAATTCACCCCATGGGGTGAATTTGCATGAGCAGACTTGTATTTGTAGATAGAGTCTATTTTGTTCAATAAGCATACAAGCTGTTGGCAGTCCATCTACATGACATTTTATCAATTCCTACTTTAGAAATAGAACCAGTCTGACTTAAGTTTGGGGTACACACTCTAACCTCACACCTTTAATGCATTGTCTGAGTTAAGATGTCATTTTAAGATGTCACCTTAAGTTATCTCGGGAATGTGACTTGAAAGAGTTCCAGGATTGACATATTAATCAAAACCTGCAACCCCATTCTAAATAATTAAAGACTGAACAGCAATCTAGGTTTGTTCAATACATTGCACCAGTTGTATGACACTTTGACTTTCACTATAAACTCGAGGTCCTATAATCTGTCCCACGAGCTATTCTGAAGGAGCAGCACTCCGAAAGTTTGTACTTCCAAATAAACCTATTGGAGTATAACCTGGTGCAATTTTTAACTTTGCCCTAAGATCAGGTTTCCAGGATTTTGGACAAGGGATGATTTCCATGATTCATGACATTGTTTTCAAAATTTTTCAAAAACAGATTTCAATTTTTTTTTTTAAAAAAATCAGCTCATCAAATATCCTTTCTTCCCAGTTTAGTTTAGTCACTGTTCAAGTGTCTGCTTTCCCAACACAGCCATATCAGGCAAAGTATTAGAAACTGTAGTGAAGAAAACCAAAAGTAGGAGCAAACTTTAAGGTTTCCCATTTTTTCAACATGCTTAAGCAATCACATAGTATTAAAAGTTAAAGAGAAATCAAAGGTAGCATTAACCTACCTGTTGATCAGATGCACCAAAGTTAAACCACATCACCCAGAATATAAACAGATTAATACGATCAAATAGATCAAAATGTTACAGACAAACTTCTCAAAACAGTTGATAATTATTAAGAGGTAGAGCAGTCAGAAATCACTCAGCTCAGAAGACTGAGGCTTCTTAACCAGGATAACAGATGGCATCCAACAGCAAGGTACAGTATGCATGTTAAGGTGATTTCTGAAAGACCAGAGAGAAAAAAAGGAACTGCCGAGGAGCACATTCCTAAAGAATTCTTTGAGCATACTTAAGACCTCCTTCCATAATTAGCTTAAAATTTGATTGCCTTAAGAGATCATAGTGGTTAAGTAGGGAGTGAAAAATTATGCCACAACCATCATACATGATTAGAAGCTTGATGAACCAGTTATATTTCCAGTCATTATCTTAAGTAATATTAATGAAATTCAAGTGACAGTAGTATATAAACAGTAATACAGTCAAGATTGCTGCTTTTTTCCTGTCTCACCTCTGCCACGGCCACGCCTGCCTCGCTCTGCATATTTATCACCTGGACTAACATCCACTCCATTTTCCTCAACTCTGTCTGCAAATTGAAAACATGGAAAGTTCAGGAAATATGCACTTCAGCAGAAACAGCAAACAACTGTCTCAGTGTTACATATAAATGAAATACTTACAATCCCTGCCTTGACTTCCTCTCCCTCGTCTAGAAGAGGCTGCACGACCCCGAATTGCTTTATCTCCACGCTTCTCTCGGTTTTCTTTATTTTCTAGAAGGCCATCTTTTCCAGTTCCAAGACTCTTCTTTTTGCCTACAGTCTCCCATGAAGTCTGTACAATGACACCCAATCAAATCACTTCAGCTTTAAACCAAATTCTGAAATTCCACATCCATAACAATTCACAATCAGCTTAAGAAACAGGAATTGCACCTCAAGCCTGCCTTTCAACAAGATCAGGACTGAACTAGTTCTTCATGCCAGCTCATCTCAGCCCTCAACTTGTATTTCTATTTAAAAATCTACCCCTCCATTCTTAGTGATTTGGCCTCCAGAACATAGAGGAATACAGAATTCCAGACATTCGCTACTGTCTGGGAGAAGAAATTTCTTTCCATGTCAGTTTGGGACAAATTTCCCCTTATTCTGTAGTTATGTCTCCTGGTTTGAGTTTGCTCTATTACTGGAAACATCTCAATATTTACCCCATCAAGCACTGCCAAAAAAATCTTGGACAGGTCAAAAATATCATCCTCATTCTTCTAATGAATGAAGGACTGACCTGTTGAGCAGTCCCTAGTTAGTTAACGCCTTCATCCCAGCAGTCGGACTAGCAGGCCTCTAATGCCAGTGCATCCTTTAAATACAGCCTTAAAAACTGCACATAAGACTGAAGTGGCCACACCAGCAACCTATTCTGTTATAGGAAGGCTTCAATTTTTAAATGACAACCCCCTAACAATAGAGGCTGAAATTCCATTTGCCTAAATTTATTTGTTGGACCATTTGCCTAACTTATTTGTTGGTAATTTTGCATTTTATAAGAACACTCCCTTTGCACAGCACTATTTTGGGAGTTTCTCTTCATGTAAATAGTCTGCTTTTTGCTGCTTCCCCCTCTTTCCTACAACACATTCCATTTTATATCCTTGCAAATTCCTCATTGTACATTTAACAAATTTTGATACATTCCACAAGTTACACCTTTCCAAAATGATGAGCCATGAATCCTAACTCTACCTTCAAAATGTAAACCAATCCATGTCAATACACTGCCCCATACAGTGAGATCCATAATTTTATGGGGCATCAAATGTTTGCTGGAAATCCATATGCCCTATATCTACCAGTTTCACTGTCAACTCTGCTTGTTATACCCTCCAAGAACACTAGCAAAATTTGTCAAACATCATTGCCCTTTCACAAAACCATGCTGGTTGCGTGAAAAACTTGGTTAAATGTCCTGGAATTTCTAGCTTAATAGTCCCAATGGGTGATGTTGGGTTAATTGGCCTATAGTTTCCTGCTTGGTCTCCCTCCCTTCTTGGAGAGGTGTCACAGTAGCAGTTTTCTAATTTACTGAAATGTTCCTGGAATCTATCTAGTTCTAGAATATTTCAAGTAATGCCTCTATCAGTGCAACCACTTCCTTTTCAAAAAAAACAGCGGGATTCAGGCCAGATCCTGTATCCACAATTATTTTAGCTACTTTTTTTATATGCCTGTAGAGGCTATTGCTTTTGTATTTATATAGCTTACCAATTTACTTTCAATTTCCACATCTATTAACATTTTAATCATCTGCTGATCCCAAAAAAATCCAATATGCTGATCTATAAGACCATAAGATATAGGAGCGGAAGGAAGGCCATTCGGCCCATCGAGTCCACTCCGCCATTCAATCATGGCTGATGAGCATTTCAAGGAGAAAGTGAGGGCTGCAGATGCTGGAGATCAGAGTTGAAAATGTGTTGCTGGAAAAGCGCAGCATGTCAGGCAGCATCCAAGGAACAGGAGAATCGACGTTTCGGGCATAAGCCCTTCTTCAGGAATGAGGAAAGTGTGTCCAGCAGGCTAAGATAAAAGGTAGGGAGGAGGGACTTGGGGAGGGGCTTTGGAAATGCGATAGGTGGAGGGAGGTCAAGGTGAGGGTGATAGGCCGGAGTGGGGTGGTGCTGGAAAAGCACAGCAGGTCAGGCAGCATCCGAGGAGCAGGAAAAATTGA
>NC_057710.1:59892257-59928555 GCF_004010195.1 Chiloscyllium plagiosum | reverse complement strand
TTTAGAAAGTAGTCCATGCTTGTATTCTTTTTTCCAAAGTGCAAGACCTCGCATTTGCTCACATTGAAAATGCCATTTCCTGGACCACTCTTCCAAACTGTCTAGATCCTTCTGCAGCCTCCCCACTTCCTCAGTACTACCTGCCTGTCCACCTAACTTTGTATCGTCGGCAAACTTCGCTAGAATGCCCCCAGTCCCTTCATCCAGATCATTAATATATATATATAACGTGAACAGCTGCGACCCCAACACTGAACCCTGCGGGACACCGCTTGTCACCGGCTGCCATTCCGAAAAAGAACCTTTTATCCCAACTCTCTGCCTCCTGTCAGACAGCCAACCCTCTATCCATACCAGTAGCTCACCTCAAACACCATGGGCCCTCACCTTGCTCAGCAGCCTCCCATGTGGCNNNCTCCAACAGGTTTGTCAGGCACAACTTCCCCTTACTAAATCCATGTTGACTTGTTCTAACCCGACCGTGCTCTTCCAAGAATTTAGAAACCTCATCCTTAATGATGGATTCTAGAATTTTACCAACAACCGAGGTTAGGTTAATTGGCCTATAATTTTCCATCTTTTGCCTTGATCCTTTCTTGAACATCTACATCTAGGTTTCACTGCTTCTTTTGGTCGGATAATCTCTGACCAATTTGGTTCAGCACAGGATAACACCACCACCTGCCTTAAGCATTAGGGTTCTTAACTATTACTTAGGCTCTAATTTTTGTTGCACTCATCTCCATACATTTTCTACCACTTCCTATTACATTTTTAAATCGCTCATATCTTGAATATGTTCACATACTGTTCTCATGTCTTCTTCGTGTTGTAAACTTCCTTTCAATTGAAGCAGCCAGCATTGGAAGCAGTTCAAGAGAGGCTCAGCAGCCTGGTTTCTGGGAACAAGTGGTTGACTAAGTTTGCAGATGACACCAAAATTGGAGAAGTAGTGGATAGTGAAGGAGATTACCTCAGGATCTTTATCAGATGGACAAATAGGCTGAGGAGTGGCAGATGGAATTTAATTCAGATAAATGAGAGGTGCTACATTTTGGAAAAGCAAATCTTAGCACGACCTACACACTTAATGCTAAGATCTTAGGGAGTGTTACTGAACGAAGACTTTGGAGTGCAGGCTCATAGATCCTGGAAAGTGGAGTTGCAGGTAGATCGGACAGTGAAGGCAGTGTTTTGTATGCTTGCCTTTACTGGTCAATGCATTGAGTATAGGAGTTGGGAGGTCATATTGTGGCTGTACAGGGCATTGGTTAGGCCACGTTTGGAATACTGCGTGCAATTCTGGTCTCCCTCCTATTGGAAGGATGTTACAAAACTTGAAAAGGTTCAGTAAAGATTTACGAGGATGTTGCCAGAGTTGGAGGGTTTGAACTTATAGGGAGAGATCGAATAGGCTGGGGTTGTTTTCCCTGGATCATCGGAGGCCGAGGGGTGACCTTATAGAGGTTTATAGAGGCATGGATAGGGTAAATAGACAGTCTTTCCCTGAGGTGGGGGGGAGTTCAGAAGGGAGGAGGAGGGGAAGAGAGTCCACAACTAGAGGGCATAGGTTTAGGGGGAGGGGGAAAAAGTTTAAAAGGGACAGGGGGCAACTTTTTTTAAAATGCAGAGGATGATGCACATATGAAATGAGTTGCCAGAGGAATTGTGGAGGCTTGGACATTTTAAAACGCATCTGGATGAGTGTATGAATAGGAAAAGATTAGAGGGCTATGTGCCAAGTGCTGATAAATGAGACTAGATTAGGTTAGGATATCTGGTCAGCATGGACGAGTTGGACCGAAGAGTCTGTTTCCATGCCGTATATCTCAATGACTGACTTATCAAGAACTGCTGAACAGCTAAGGCCTTTATTCATTAGCATGAAGAATGAAGAGTGGTCTTATTGAAAGAAAACACTGAGTGGGCTGGACAGGGTTGTTGCCACTAATGGGGAAAATCTCAAACAAAAAGGGAATGTTTACAGAATAAGGAACCCTAAGCAGAACTGTTGGCATCAAAGTGCAGACTTCAAACTTGAAATACGGTCAAGATCCCAGATATCAAATAAGAGTCATAATAACATGAACTTCAGTTAGTTTAGTTATAATCAGACAATAGCTCACCTGAAATGAGTTCAATCTAACTTCTCATGGCATTCCACATGGCTGTAATTATCTAGGATTCATACCCTAACTTAAAAGACTCCTACCCATCTTTTTATTTTAAAGAATAATTGGTTGAAGTTCCATAACTTAAACGCTCAAGATCTGAAGTCAGTTGTGAAGGAGAGGCAAACTGGAGTTTCTCTCTATTCCTCAAAGGGTTAGAGATTGAGTGTCTCAGTAAATACCTTTTCAACCAATCTCATTCCTGCAGCTAAGTTGGTTATCTTCTGTCTCGGTATTGTCAAACAAAAGCAAAATCGAACAAAATGATGTAAACTAGGAATCAAATGATATATTATGTAAACTGAGTATTGGTACCTGCACATTATCCATGCTCCAAACATTTGACGTAGACAAAAAAAATTCAAGTTTAGGTACAAGATATCAATTGCTCAAAATTCACTTGCTATGAGACTATTTCAGAGTTATGTGCAAGCTCACTTTTTGAAGCATGCTGCAGTGGTTCAAGGCAGCTCGCCACCAACTTCTCAAGGGCAACTAAAGACAGGCAATAAATTCTGGCCAGGCAGAAACATCTGCATCTCATGAATGGATAAAAAAAATTTCTATCACTAGCAATCTTAGAATAGAAAATAATGAATGCTACTTCCTAACATACATGGCCAACTTAGAGTCAGAGATGTACAGCATGGAAATAGACCCTTCGGTCTAAACCGTCCATGCCGACCAGATATCCCAACCCAATCTAGTCCCACCTGCCACCTCCCCCCTGGCCCATATCCCTCCAAACCCTTCCTATTCATATACCCATCCAAATGCCTCTTAAATGTTGCAATTGTACCAGCCTCCACCACTTCCTCTGGCAGCTCATTCCATATACGTACCACCCTGTGTGAAAAAGTTGCCCCTTAGGTCTCTTTTATATCTTTCCCCTCTCACCCTCAACCTATGCCCTCTAATTCTAGACTCCCCGACCCTGGGGAAAAACTGTCTATTTCTCCTATCTATGCCCCTCAATTTTGTAAACCTCTATAAGGTCACCCCTCAGCCTCTGAGGGAAAACAGCCCCAGCCTGTTCAGCCTCTCGCTATAGCTCAGATCCTTGAACCCTGGCAACATCCTTTTATATCTTCCAAACCCTTTCAAATTTCACAACATCTTTCCAATAGGAAGGAGACCAGAATTGCACGCAATATTCCAACAGTGGCCTAACCAATATCCTGTACAGGCGCAACATGACCTCCCAACTCCTGTACTCAATACTCTGACCAATATAACTGTACCTCTTATGCTCACATCCAAATCATTTACATAAATGACAAAAAGTAGAGGACCCAGCACCGATCCTTGTGGCACTCCACTGGTCACAGGCCTCCAATCTGAAAAACAATCCTCCACCACCACCCTCTGTCTTCTACCTTTGAGCCAGTTCTGTATCCAAGTGGCTAGTTCTCCCCGTATTCCATGAGATCTAACCTTGCTAATCAGTCTCCCATGGAGAACCTTGTCGAACGCCTTACTTATTCAATTTAAAAACTTCAAATCTGGAACCAATCATAATGGGAGTTAGGGGTTGTATGCTGGAAAACCCTTGATTAAAATGTTCCCAGGACCAGTCAACACATTTCTACCAATTATATAGAAATGTTTATAATTTGACAATTTTCAGTCTTTCAGTAACAGCTCAACAGTATGTTCAGTTTTAACTTTTTGAAAGTTAGTTTTTAAAGTGCAGTCAGATGTACCTTTTCCAAACCTGTGCAAATACAAAAATAAAAACTTAATAGTCTAGCATCATGGATGAATAATGAAATGCCTTTGTTCTTACCGTATCTGAATTTCCTTCCAGCAGTACGTTGATTGCTTTGTTTACATCACCATTGCAGTCATGAAGTGCAACTATGCTTTCATCTGGGTTCTTTCCAGTGACTTCCATTAACTAAAAAAAGTCCCATTAAGAATAAGGTATTATTCTACTGTTAATTATAACTATTGTACGAAATTAGAGTAACTGTGGAAACATCTACACAATGCATTCAAAAAATTAATCAAGTGATTGAAAAAGAAAAGTTGATGCAGAGTTTTCACGAGAGGCCTGCTCTCAAGTTTCTCAACCACACAAGCCTAATTTTATGCATTCAGATTTAAGTACACAAATCTCAAATGCAACCCAAACTTTGAAAAACCACACATTTAATACCAACTTAGTCAAATGACTTAGCTACTTGATATTTGTTGATGAGTACAAGGGAGAAATCTATTTTTAAGAAACTGACTTTGCATTACATGTGGAGTCTTACTCACTTGCTTCACTTTCTCTTCAAAGTCTGCATCATTCTTATCATAGATCATTTGGGCAAGTCGAATTTGTTCTGCTGTAGCCTAAAACATCAACAGTTCAGAATATGCTGAGTTTCAAGGGATTACTTTATATCTAATAAATATAAGAACCACTCTAAACAGTAACTGGAAAACAAACAAAAAGCCAATATTCTCCAGTCCTTTCTCCCACAGAGGGAAATTGTTAAAACAAATTAGGAAAAAAAGTCCATACTTAATTAAAGTATAATACTATTTTTGAAGTTCATTTGCCTGCCTGACTAGATTTGCACTGATAAGCAATTCAGCCCCTTACCTGTACTGGTTTCTGTATCTGTGCGCATGTCTGAGTCTGTATCTTGTCCCGAGTGCCACGAGATCGGTCATTGCCCACTGAAGACATCATATACAGTATATACAAAACAATGTACAAAATAGAAAATCTGTAAAAGGAACATTAAGTTTTACAACTCATGCATGTATTCCAGTTTAAAAATAATTTGAAACTCCATTAGGAGTCAATGGATGGAATTGCCTCCTTCAGTACTAATCAACAATTCTAGGAAAAAAATTCCAGTTGGCTTGGGGATAAGTGGATTGAAGGGAAAATGTAAAAAGAAATTGAATGAAATGTCAACTACCAGCACTGTCAATAATGCAACACTGTTGAAAACAAACCTAGATTAACCTGGGCTAATACAGAGAATGCAAGACATGATATCAGCAATGAATTAGAATGTTTCCCAGTATTCAGAGTCAGATAATAAAGTACAGAAAGACACCCTTGAATCCAACTCATCCATGCTGATGAGAGGTCCTAATTGTACTGGTCCCATTTGCCTGCATTTGACTCTCATCCCTCTAAACGCTTCCCATTCAAGTGCCATTTAAAGTTTTATTGTACCAGTCTTCACCACTTCCTCCAGTAACTCGCTCCATTCAAGCATCATCCTCTGCACGAAAGGATGGCCACCTCTTGGGATTGTACTACTGCAGCCGAGGGGGTCAACAAAAATTAAGTAAATTTGTAAGGAGATTCCAGTTATCTGCAAGAATAACAGGTTTATAATAATAGGATATTTTCCCTTTCCAAATGTAGACTAGGACTAGGATGGAGAGGAATTTTTTTAAGCATGGACATGAAAATTTTCCGATTCTGAGTTGAGAAGGAGCAAAACTAGACCTTCTCTTGGGGAAATAAGACAGGGCAAGTGACTGAGGTGTCATTGGGGGTGCATTTTGGGGCCAGTGACCTAAATGCTATTAGTTTTTAAATGGTTACAGAAAAGGATAGACCAGACCTAAACATTAAAGTTTAAATTGGAGTAAGGGCAATTTTGATGGTCTTAGGCAAGAACTTTCATATGTTGATGGGGCAGATATTCACAGTTAAAGGGCAAATAGGAACAGGCCCTTTATGTACAGTATGAGTGGAGAGTGGGAAGTCTTCAAAATTGAGAAGGGAGCCCAGAGACACACTGTTGCTGTTAGTGTGAAGGGCAAGGCTGGTAGTTGTAGGGAATACTGGATGACCAGAGAGATGAGACTCCGGTCAAGGAAAAAAATGAGAAAGCACATCTAAAGTACAGACAGCGGGATCGAGTGAATCCAGTTTGTGAAGATCTGTAGCTCGGGAGCTGGTTGGATTTGTTATTGATCTGTTCGCCGAGCTGGTATGTTTCATTCCCTTTCTAGGTAAGATCAATACTGTGCTGCCTCCTGAGAAGCGCCATACTGTTGCACTGAATTGGTGGTCCTGTTTGAGCTGTTTCTGGCTGGTGCTTGTTTCTCCAGAAATCCCATACAACTGCACTAAGCACAGGATAGGACAAACAGGCAGACAACTTGTAACCCGCGCCCATGAACACCAACTAGCAACATGAACAACTGTCCCTAGTATCCATACACAGACAAGAACCAGCAGTTTGACTGGGACAACAACAATACGAGGACAGACTAAACAAAGAACAAGGAAATTCCTGGAAGCATGGTACTCACCCTCTGACTCCAACACAAACATTGACCTGGACCCAATATACAACTGCTGCAATGGAAAACCAGAACCAGCACTAACCAGAAACAGTTCAAACAGAACCACAAATTCAGTACAGCGGAACAGTACAGCAGCACTTCACAGGAGGCAACACAGGATGAAATGTCTGTCAACAAACCTAACAGGTCAGGTAACAGACCAACAACAAATCATTGTACCCTTCAGGGGATTCAAAGGGCAGGAAGAGTATACTCAAGAAATCAGGAGGGGAAAAAAAGGGACATGAGATAGCTTTGACAGATCAGGTTAGGAAGAAACCAAAAGGATTCTACAAATATATTAAGGACAAAAAAAAAAAAGTACCTAGGGAGAAAATACAGCCCCTTAAAGATCAGCCAAGGTCGTAGAACCACAGTAGATAGGTGAAATATTAAACAAGTATTTTTCATCAGTGTTTATTGTGGAGAGGGATATGGAAGCTAGTGACCTTGGGGAAATAAAGTGTTATCTTAAAGTGCCCATACTACACAGCAGAGTGCAGGATGCCTTAAAACTCAAAAGTGGTTAAATCCCCAGGGAAAAGACCGAATCCATGACCCAAATGCAACACCTCATTTATCTAAATTAAACTCCATCTGCTACTCCGGCACCTATTTGCCATTGATCAAGTTTCCATCAAATGCTTGATTTGTATCTTGTAGATGGAGGAGAGGCACAAATCCTAATTCTCTGAAGTCTACCTACAGGACCTCATCTCCCCAAACATGGAACAATGTCTGGATGTTCACAACATTTCATGACTTTTTTGAACCTACATCCAGGAAAAAACAACAACCCATGTTGTATTCACCTGTCTATTCCCCTCACTGATGGATACTGACAACAGGTCATCTTTCTCACCCCTCTCATCCCTTTCTCTCCTCCTTCCCACAACCAGGCCAAAACTACTTTTGCACAGAGAGGACTGATGCCCTCACTACCAGCCCAGTGGTCATCCATTCTCGCATTGCCTGCACTTCTTTAGGTTGAAAGGTGACCACTTTGTGCAACACACTATCCACAAATCTCAGCCTCATGAATGCATTGTTGTGCCCTCAGCTATCATTTCAGCTTTCACCTTTTCAAGCCTCCCCCCTAGAATCTTGTATTCATCAAATAAAATCATTTTTCATTCTTCCAAACTCCAATGGCTACTGGCTCAACTTGTCCAATTTCTACACCAAGGATTCGCTGAGTAAACACTCAGCTTCAAATGTATTGACATCCTCAGATAAATGAAATCAAAACTATATAGAACTAGTCACCTAAAACCATAGGAAATAGTAACAGGAGGCCGC
Organism: Chiloscyllium plagiosum; assembly: GCF_004010195.1. NCBI lineage: Eukaryota > Metazoa > Chordata > Chondrichthyes > Orectolobiformes > Hemiscylliidae > Chiloscyllium > Chiloscyllium plagiosum. Next base: position 59,920,777 of record NC_057710.1, on the reverse strand, counting down.
TCAAGCATAGTCTGCAATTCAATAGTACCATGGCTGATCAGCATTCTTCAAGTCCATTTTCCTGCCCTTTCCCCAAAACCATTCATTGCCCTACTGATCAAGAATCTATTTACTGCAGGCCGTAAAAGACCACTGGGTCTTGCATCAGTGGTGGACAAGTTGTTGGGAGGGAATCCGGAGGGACAGGATTCACACTTATTTGGAAAGGCAAGGACTGATTAGGCATAGTCAACACAGCTTTCTGTAGGGGAAACCATGTCTCATGGACCTTGAGTTTTTTTGAAGGAACAAAGGATTGATGACGGTAGAGCAGTACATGTGATCTACATGGATTAGAGTGAGGGATTTGACAAGGTTCCCCACAGTAGACTGGTTAGCAAGGTTAGATCACATGGAAAATATGGAGAACTGGCCATTTGGATACAGAATTGGCATGAAAAAAAGAGGATTAGATTAGATTAGATTACACAGTGTGGAAACAGGCCCTTCTGCCCAACAAGTCCACACCGCCCCGCCGAAGTGCAACCCACCCATACCCCTACATTTACCCCTTACCTAACACTACGGGCAATTTAGCATGGCCAATTCACCTGACCTGCACATTTTTGGACTGTGGGAGGAAACCGGAGCACCCGGAGGAAACCCACGCAGACACGGGGAGAACGTGCAAACTCCACACAGTCAGTCGCCTGAGGCGGGAATTGAACCCGGGTCTCTGGCGCTGTGAGGCAGCAGTGCTGACCACTGTGCCACCCACGGTAGATGGTAGAAGGGGGTTGCTTTTCAGACTGGAGATCTGTGACCAATGTGCCACAAGGATCAGTGCTGGGTCCACTGCTTTTTGTCATTTATATAAAAACGATTGGATATAAAGATAGGAGATTTTCAAAATCGGAAGCTATGCCAATGGGTGGCCTTGCTGTGATACCCCGCTTAGCAGAGTTTTGTTTATTTTTGTAAACTTGTAAAAATGTTAAATTTCTAATAAAAATATCTATAAAAAAAAAGATAGGAGATACGGCTAGTAAGTTTGCAGATGACACCAAAAACAAAGATACAGTGGACAGCGAAGGTTACCTCAGAGTACAACAGGATCTTGATCAGACAGGCCAGTAGGCCAAGGAATGGCAGATGGAGGGTTAATTTAGATAAATGTGTGAGGGGTTGCATTTTGGAAAGGCAAATCAGGGCTGGACATACAGTTAATGGTAAGGTTCTGGGGAGAGTTGCTGAACAAAGAGACCTTGGAGTACAGGTTCATAGCTCCATTAAAATAGAGTTGCAGGTAGATAGGATAGAGATGGTGGTGGGTGGTTTGCTTTCCATTATTGGTCAGAGTATTGAGTACAGGAGTTGGGAGGTCATGGTGCAGCTGTACAGGACATCGGTTAGACCACTTTTGGAATCCTGCGTTCAATTCTGATCTCCCTGCTACAGGAAGGATGTTGTAAAACTTGAAAGGGTTCAGAAAAGATTTACAAGCGTGTTGCCAGGGTCAGAAGGTTTGAGCTATAGAGAGGCTGAAGAGGTTGGGGCTATTTCCTTTGGAGTATCAAAGGTGACCTTTCAGAGGTTTATAAAAATCATGAGTGACACAGGTAGAGGAGAGTATATGGGAGTGCAAAACTAGAGGTCATAGGTTTAGGATGAGAGGGGAAAGATTTGAGAGACCTAAGGGGCAACTGTTTCAAGCAGAAGTTGATGCCTCCATGGAATAAGCTGCCAGAGGAAATGGAGGAGGCTGGTACAATTAGAACATTTAAAAGGCATCTGGATGGGTACATAAATAGGAAGGGTTTAGTGATACAGGCCAAATGCTGGCAAATGGGACTGGATTAATTTAGGATATCTGGTCAGCATGGACAAGTTGGAGCAAAAAAGTCTGCATCTATACTCTGACTCTGCTCCCACAGGTTTGCGTGGCAGAGTTCCAAACACACAATCCTGAGAAATAAATCAGTTTTAAATAGCACCCGTTGTTCTCTCTTCCGAGAGAAGTCCACAAGGACAAACATCCTCTCAGCATTTACCTTGTCAAGTCCCTTAAGAATCAGGTGTTTCAATTTGTTCACGAGAGTTTAGAACAATGAATGGTGATCTGAGTACCAACCCACTTAACCACCAGGATATCAGGGACTATGGTGAAAATTCTCTAAAAGGCTACCAATTAAATGACATCTTTCCTAAACTAAGGGATTCACAACTGCTCAATACTCCAGAAGTGGACACAGTTGTACCTTATACAATTGCACTAAGACTTCCTACGTGACCCCTACTACACACCAATGTGATTGGCACTTATCTGCCCTCTGGACAAGTAGGGATAGGCAATAAATGCTGGCCTAACCAGTGACACCCCTCATCCCTTAAAAAAAATTAGGCAACATGAAAACAGGCTGATTAGTTGGATACCTGATTGGCAGCAAGTTGCAGCTTCATTCTTTAACTCAACCTTGGCCAGATGATTAGCATTCTATCAAGCAAGCAGAGCAATTGGTCAAGGTGTTTGCTTTGGGTTTCAGCAAGAATTGAGAGTCTTTATGAACCCTTCTGCTACTAAAAAGGGAGCAATACGCACACAGCTTCCTTTTCTTACACAGAATGGAGCTCTGTGAAAGGACATGTAGATTATAGCACATGATAGTGAAACATTGCAGGCCAACTGAACCTTACTGGTTTCCAATACAGTGGCAATCATTGAAGTGCTCTCCAACTACAGAAATAAACCTACTGCTGGTCACTGTATCCTGAGTATGGCCAGCAATGACTGAGTGCAATTGCCCAAAGTCAGTGCAACATTTTCAATACAGTCTGCAAGTCATTGAGATGTACACGTTATATACCTGGCATCACAGTGACACTATCACATTGCTCATTTGTACTAGAAAAGATTATGGTTGGCTGAATGGTGGCATCTTGGTCATGGAGAAATGACACATTTACTTCAAAGCAGCACAACAAGGTGGCTTGCTTAATCCATTGCCCAAATTGAGACAATTTTCCTTCTTAGGGTTGCCATCTTCAGCAGTTCCTTGAGTCAGAATGACTTTCTTCCACTTGAGATGTGGTTTGCAGTAGCTAAGTCCACCATAGATAGGGCAGGTGGTATTTTAAGAGGCAGGTGCAATGTTTGAGGTTTTACACGTTCATTGAAACACATGATGCCGAAATGTTTGACAAATTTGCACACACTTCTCTAGTTTGGCAGGTTCAGAAGAGAAGCTATCCCTCCAACTAGTGGGAGTATCTTTTTGCCCAAGGAGGGTCGGAGGGTGTCTCAAGGCATTTTGTCCTCATGGCATCCACTTGGTGTGATAAGCTTGCAATTTAGAAGTCTTGTTTCAAACCTGTAGATAATGTGGCCTGCTGAACACACCTGACTGACAGCACATAATGCTGTCCTCCCTCATTCCTGATGAAGAGCTTATGCTCACTTGCTCCTCAGATGCTGCATGACTGGCTGTGCTTCTCCAGCACCACACTCTTCGACTCTGCCTCACTTTCTCAAAGCCTTACTGTTGGCTGGAAAGAATACCGATATTATCCCACCTTTAGATTTGCACGATTTTTGAGGGCATTCCTGGCAATATTTCTCTTGGGTTTTATGATGTCTGTTGTAATTTGCCCATGTCCCAGATATTCACAAAAGGCCAGATAGCACTAGAGCTCTAAAATATAACCTAAGTGCCTGGCACAAGGTCATCATTGAACACACTTCAAATGGCAAAGTCAGTAGTGATATAGATGTTGAATTTCATTTTCAATATTTGCCATCATTTAAAAGAAGGTACCCAACATTGCAGAATTGATCCAGTGCCCAGAAGTATCCTGTAGATCTTCATAATGAGCATGGTTTTCAGGTGAAGCAGGTTAGTAGCAATAACATGGTTTCTATATGTTCAGCCCAGAGGCCATTCATGAGGCACTGTTGGCCATGAACAGCTGAACTGCTTTCCAGCACTAATTTCATCAAGGTTCAATACAAAGTGCAGAATACCACTTCAGGAGCAGTGGTACAAGGTATACTTAATAAGGCATCAGTTGGATGCTACACTACAGGTAGAAAAGAAACAAGAGAAAGCAGGAAGTGGCCATAACAGCACTTCACACTTACTCAGTGCAATCACACCTGATGTGTTTCAACTCCACTTTTCTGCCAGTTGTGTGGATCTCTCAATGCTGAGATTCCAAAAATCAATCCTACTCCAGTCTTACACAGATTCAGTGATCAAAACTGACCATGAAGGTCAAAGAGTCATACAGCACAAAAACAGATTCATCCGCCCAACTCATTCCAAATCTGAAGCAGCCCCATTTGCCTACATTTGGCCACAGCCCTCTAAACCCGACTTAGCCATGTACCTGTCCAAATGCTTTTGTAAAAAGATAGTTGTACTCTGCTCCATCACTTCCTCCAGCAACTCATTCAACATACTCACCACTGAGAGAAACTGGTGCCCCTCCAGTCCCTGTTAAATCCTTCCCCTCTCACCCAAACCTATGCCTAGTAGTTTTGGAGTTGCCTACCCTGGATTAAAAAAAAGCCTCGGTTATTCACCTAATCTATCCTTCATGATTTTAAAACCTCTAAAAAGGTCACCCCTGAACCTCTTACACTCTAGTAGGCCTAGCCAGCCTTTCCTTTTAATTCAAACCTTCCAGTCTTGGGAACATCCTTTAAAGTTTAATAACATCCTTTCGATAGCAGGGTCATCAGAATTGTACGCAGCACTCCAAAGTGGCCTAACCAATGTCTTGCACAGCTCTAACATTATGTCCCAACTCCAATTTGATGCTTTGACCAAAGGCAAGCATGCCAAAAACCACCTTCACCACCCTGTCTATCTGTGACACCAATTCTGTCTTGTCCTGTCAAGCGAATTTTGCATCCAATTAGCTAGCTCTCCATAGATCCTATGTGGTCTAACTTTACAAATCAGTCTACAATGCAGAACCTTGAAGGCCTTGCTAAAGTCCATGTAGGACATGTCTACTGCTCTGCCTTCATTTATTTTCTTTGTCACCTCATCAAAAAAAACTCAATTTGAAACGTGACTGCCCATGGACAAAGCCATGCTATTCCAAATCAGTCCTTGCCTTGCCAAATACATACAGATCCCATCTCAGAAACCCCTCCAACAACTTAACCACTGATGTCAGACTCAGCCTGTAGTTCTCTGGTTTTCCTTGCAGCCTCTCTTAAATAATGCATTAACATTAGTCACCCTCCAGTCTTCCAGCTGCTCAGTCATGGCTATCAAATAAGCAAACATCTGACAGGGGTCCCACAATTTCTTCCCTGCCTTCCTACAACGTCGAGAGGTACTTGATCAGGTCTCGGGGATTTATCTATCTTTATGCATTTTAAGACCTCCAGCACCTCTTCTGTAATATGGACTCTTTAAAGACAACGATTTCCAAAGATTCACAACCCTTTGAGTGAACTAGTTTCTTCTCCTTTCAGTCCAAAGTGATCAGTCGATTAAGTTCAGACAGTGACCCTATGTTTTGGATTCCTCAACCAGAAGGAGTAATGTTTTCACCCTACCATGCCACTTCAGAATCTTGAATGTTTCAATCAAATCAAACTTCCAATAACTACAGCTTCAAACTGTACAACAATCATCCCATTCCAAAGGGCCAAAGTTAGTGAACCTTCACTATAGTACCACCAATACAACTACAGAGGAACCTCGATTACCCAAAGGGCATGGGTGGAATGTATTTCATTCAGTTTATCAAATTCCAGATAATCAAATGCCAGATAACAGTTTAGTTGAGCATCAAGACCTTGCAATCTTTCTGGATAATCCGATATTCAGATATTCGAATGCCAGATAATCGAGGTTCCTCTGTATACCCACGAATATAGACCACTAAACAGTGCGCAGTATTCCAGATGTGGTACTACAATTGTAGCAAGATATTTAAGCTGTACTTTAATTCCCTTGCACTGAAGGTCAATATGACAGTTGTCTTCCAATTGCTTACTCTAACTGCATGCTAGCTTTTTGCTCTCCTTGTCCTTTTCATAACCAAGTCACTTTAAACATCAAAGCCTACAAATCCCATAACTTAAGTAAAAATTGGCTTTTCTTAGGACCTACACTGCCCTATACTGTATGCCATCTCAAACTGGAATCTCTGTTCTGTCAATTGCTTACATTTATCCATTTTATTTTTATAAGGGTAAATAGATACATTATTATTCATATTAAATGACTGAGAGACAGTAAATTGCTCTGAGTCCAGCACAAGTCCTTCTGGCATTCAAGTCACAGCCTGCCAGCTTGAAAGTTCCCACTCTACTTCTGACTATTAGCCAATCTTCTATCCAAGCAATACTAGCATGCATATTAAATGTTGAGCTGCAGCTTTTAGAATTGCAAATGATTCTCCATCTTCCTTGCTAGCATCAAAACACTACATTTTTAAAAAGTTTCCCTTTTGTAGAACTACATTGCCAAATCTGGATCTTGAAGAAGTCGCAAGTAGGAAAACAGTTAATACTGGGCCTGTTAGGGCTGTTTTCAAATGTGAAGAGGGAGCTAGAAAATACTAGCTTTTATACTGTGGCCTGAGGGGAAAAGCAGCAACTGGAACAGATGGTGAGGGGGCCCCACAGCACAAGGCAAAGTACCAAGGTGATAAAGACATGTGGCAGGGGGTGGGTGGATTTTAATCAAAACGAAGGTCAGAGATCATGCTGTAAAGTTTTTAAAACCATACGCGGTCCTAGAAGCTGTAAAGTGCCTTTGTGGAAAAATTAAGCGTTGTTCCTCCACCTTGCATTGAGCTCTACTGGAACACAGGAATAGGACCAGGAAGGAAACGTCGGTATGGGAGCAAGAAATGACAAAGAACTGAAGGTCTGAGGCATTGTTACAGACAGAGCAGCTATGTTCTGCAAAGTGCTCACGTTATCTGCACTGCCTCACACCAACAGAGACTGACTGTATGGTTAAGAGAATGCCGTAGGCTAGACTGAAACAGTACAAATAAAATGCTGCTTCACCTGAAATATATGCTAGGAACTTTGGATAATAGGTGGTGAAAGAACAAGTGTCATACATTTGTGATTGCATAGCAAGGTGCCATGAGGTATGAGCAAGTAGTGTTAGAGCAATGGAGGAGTGGAGCAGGACAAAGGGACAGTCCGCAGGGAATACTGACAGTGGAGGGGAGGGGACAATGCATTTGGTGATGGCATTCTGCTGGGGGTGACAGACTGCCAATGAAACCAATGGTGGGGTAGAAAATAAGGACAAAGGGAACCCTATCGCTGCTCTGGAAGAGGAGATGGGTGAGGGCAAAAGTGCAGGAATAGGTCTGATATGCCTACCCTATTAACCATAATTGGTGGGAAATCCTCACTGAGGAAACATGGATATGTTTGAAATCCCTTTGAAATATGGAATGGAAAAACTGGAAAGAACAAAATGGAGTCCTTGCAGGAAAGAGGGTGAGAGATGGTAAGTAAAGATAACTATGGGGGTAAGTCATTTGCAGTGGATATTGGGTGGCACCCTATTCCAGGAATGGAATAGTAAAGAGTCAGAGATAGACCAGGTGAAAGTGACAGAAGGATAAAGAAAGAGGTGGGTTGTGAGGGGTTGACACTCAGCCCCTGCAAAGCAGAGGTCATCACAACAGACAACAGCACCAGCCTCATCAGTAGGTTTGTTATAAACTCAAGTTAGACCTGAGAGAAGAGAGAGCAACAAGTGCAGAGGAGACAGGTTAGAGTGAACGAGGGGAGCAAAGAAACTAAGGCAGCTGATTTCATTTCAACAGTTCAAATCATAATGCTTCATTCCATGGTTAAAACTGAGTTAGCAACAGATTCCAGCCTTTTTTCCGTATACTTTTCAACCAAAGCATAAAAACTAATGGTACAATGGTCAACCTCCAATCATGTACATTAAAAGTCTTACACTGCTAAGATTTCCTCGTTCTGAAGAGTCAACCTGAAATATGAACAGTTCTTTCCTCATACTGCCAGTCCTCTGGATTTCCAGTATTGTATTAGTTTACTCTATTGTTGTCCTAAAAAAAAAACAGGTTTTAACAGGCTAACAAACACCTAATAGCTCAATTCTTCTTCTGCCTTTAGTAAACATCACATTTCTTCCAACAGCCATAGGCAATGATCCATAGAAATGCAACCTTCCTCGGAAGACAGAAATCTGATGGGATAAAGTCTGCAAACAGAAAATAGACATGAAAGCTCAAATTTTGAGTGTGTTTAAATGTAGAAAATTGATAGATTTGTGATTACCAATGCATAAAGAGTTACAGGGATTCTGCAGGCAAAAGGCATCGAAGTGTTCAACCAGCCACAATAAGCGGCAGAGCAAGCACCACAGGGTAAATAGTTACTCCTGTTCCTATTCAAATTCCCTCAAATCTGACATATTCCTATCTAAATTTCAGCCCCACCAAAACCAAACTCTTCAAACAGAGGCTATCTAGAGCTTCACGCTTAATATCTAAGCCTCCTCCATCTGTTGGATGGATGGTAGTCTAATACTTATGCAACAGGACTACCAATTTAGTTCAAATTCATCATGGCATATTATAAAAATTTCAGTAAGCCTGATTTCTGACATTCATGCACAAATCATGAGAAAAGCTTCAGGGTTATTGGAAAAATTGAACTGGTTCATTAATATGCTTGCAGATAAAATCTCTATCTGGTTTTGTCTACAGATAACAAAGCCACATTGCACTTGGCAAGTGTTCAAATGTTAGAAGGTAGAAATAAAGTGCTTGAAGGTGTAAATAGCAAGCAACTATGCATACAGAAAAAACAGGCAATATTTCAAGCTATTGACCTTTCATCAGAACCAGGAAACCCAGATGCAACAATGAACTAAGGTAGTGAGAAAAGGAAGGGAGAGAAAAAAACAGAAGTTATTATGGGGTGGAATGCAGGAAGATTCAATAAAAGCATGACGAGGCAAAACAACAACAGGACAAGCAATGAAAATATTATCTAGAATCAGTGAGAATGAGAAGAGAGGAATCAGCAACAGCTCTTCAAAACAAATGGGGACAGAACTTAGAAAACGTTGAACTTGTACTATTTGCCAAAAAGGTGGCAAACACCCAAAAGAGGAAATGCTGGCCCTCAAGCTTACATTAAGCTTCATTGGAATAGTATAGATGTAAGGCAGAGAGCTCAGAGTGGGGCAGAAAATCAAAAGGTCATCAGAACCTCAGTTACACCCCATCAAAATCTACCCAATTTATTCGTTGTCTCCCAGGTAGCAAATCCAGTGCAAGAAATCCAGTGAAAGTAAAATTTAAATCACTTTTCACTTGAAATGACGTTTAAGACAAGGACTTTGGTAATAGAACAAGAAATAAAATATGGGTCTATAGATGTAGGTGAGAAGTAGAATGAAAAGCTGCCATAAATGGAGAAATGACTATGTTCCTGATAGGGTGAAAGGAAAGGCTGGTAGGTTTAGGGAATGCTGGATGACTAAAGAAATTGAGGGTTTGCTTAAGAAAAAGGAAGCATATGTAAGGTATAGACAGGATAGATCGAGTGAATCCTTACAGTATAAAGGCAGTAGGAGTATACTTAAGAGGGAAATCAGGAGGGCAAAAGGTGACATGAGATAGCTTTGGCAAATAGAATTAAGGAGCATCCAAAGGGTTTGTACAAATATATTAAGGACAAAAGGGTAACTAGGGAGGGAATAGGGCCCCTCAAAGATCAGCAAGACGGCCTTTGTGTGGAGCCGCAGAAAATGGGGGTGGTACTAAATGAGTACTTTGCATCAGTATTTACTGTGGAAAAGGATATGGAAGATATAGACTGTAGGGAATAGATGGTGACGTCTTGAAAAACGTCCATATCACAGAGGAGGAAGTGCTGGATGGCTTGAAACGGGTAAAGGTGGATAAACCCCCAGGGACCTGATAGGTGTACCATAGAACTGTGGGAAGCTAGAGAAGGGATTGCTGAGCCTCTTGCTGAGATATTTGTATCATCGATAGTTACAGATGAGGTGCCGGAAGACTGGAGGTTGGCTAACGTGGTGCCACTGTTTAAGAAGGGAGGTAAGGACAAGCCAGGGAACTAAAGACTAGTGAGCCTGATGTCGGTGGTGGGCAAGTTGTTGGAGGGAATCCTGAGGGACAGGATGTACATGTATTTGAGGAGAAAGTGAGGTCTGCAGATGCTGGAGATCATGTATTTGGAAAGGCAAGGACTGATTAGGGATAGTCAACATGGCTTTGTGTGTGGTAAGAGGGGGTAGGTATAGGACAGATGTTAGGGGTAGGTTCTTTACTCAGCGAGTCGTGAGTTCATGGAATGCCCTGCCAGTAGCAGTGGTGGACTCTCCCTCATTATGGGCATTTAAGCGGGCATTGGATAGGCATATGGAGGATAGTGGGCTAGTGTAGGTTAGGTGGGCTTGGATCGGCGCAACATCGAGGGCCGAAGGGCCTGTACTGCGCTGTATTCTTCTATGTTCTATGTTCTATAAATCATGTCTCACAAACTTGAATGAGTTTTTGAGGAAGTAACAAAGAAGACTGATGAAGGCAGAGCAGTAGATGTGATCTATATGGACTTCAGTAATGCGTTTGACAAGGTTCCCCATGGGAGACTGATAAGCAAGGTTAGATCTCATGGAATACAGGGAGAACCAGCCATTTGGATACAAAACTGGTTCAAAGGTAGAAGACAGAAGGTGGTGGTGGAGGGTTGTTTTTCAGACTGGAGGCCTGTGACCAGTGGAGTGTCACAAGGATCAGTGCAGGGTCCTCTACTTTTTGTCATTTACGTAAATGATTTGGATGCGAGCATAAGAGGTACACAGCAAGTTTGCAGATGACACCAAAATTGGAGGTGTAGTGGACAGCGAAGAGGGTTACTTCAGATTACAACAGGATCTTGACCAGATGGGCCAATGTGCTGAGAAGTGGAGTTTAATTCAGATAAATGCAAAGCAAATCTTAGCAGGACTTACACACTTAATGGTATGGTCCTAAGGAGTGTTATTGAACAAAGAGACCTTGAAGTGCAGGTTCATAGCTCCTTGAAAGTGGAGTCGCAGTAGATAGGATAGTGAAGGTGGCGTTTGGTATGGTTTCCTTTATTGGTCAGAGTATTGAGTACAAGAGCTGGGAGGTCACGTTGCAGCTGTACAGGACATTGTTTGGCCACTGTTGGAATTTTGCTTGAAATTCTGGTCTCCTTCCTATCGGAAAGATGTTGTGAAACTTGAAATGGTTCAGAAAAGATTTACAAGGATGTTGTCAGGGTTCGAGGATTTGTGCTATAGGGAGGCGCTGGGACTGTTTTCCCTGGAGTGTCGAAGGCTGAGGGGTGACCTTATAGAGGTTTACAAAATTATGAGGGGCATGGATAGGGTAAATAGACAAAGTCTTTTCCCTGGGGTCAGGGAGTCCAGAACTAGAGGGCATAGGTGAGGGGAAAAAGATATAAAAGAGACCTAAGGGGCAACATTTTCACACAGAGGGCAGTATGTGTATAGAAGGAATTGCCAGAGGAAGTGGTGGAGGCTGGTACAATTGCAACATTTAAGAGGCATTTGGATGGGTATATAAATAGGAAGGGTTTGGAGGGATATGGGCCAGGTGCTGGCAGGTGGGACTAGATTGGGTTGGAATATCTGGTCGGCATGGACGAGTTGGACTGAAGGGTCTGTTTCAATGCTGTACATCTCTATGACTACAACATGAAAACTAATGACGTCAATAGAGACCAGATGATGTACATATGTTTGAAAATACCATTCCTTGAGCCTACGTTGAGTAAACACCACAAAGAAGAAAGCCCAAACTTGACAAATGAAACATGACTGATGAATAAAGCCTGGCAGGTAAGTTAACGAAGTTCACACAAATCAGTTTCTCCAAACAATCTTTTAGTCACCACTTTGGATTCTACCCCTTCCCGGCTCAGTACAAGTTTTCACTGCATTCATCTCCAAATGTCTGGGTGGATGCCTTCACAGGCATGGATAGATTATTTAATGTATAAGTAAAATTAAATCAATTCAATTCACTTTACAAGTCAACTAAATGAAATGGTCAAGTTACTCAGTTGGCAAATTCATTGGTAATTCAGTCCCATTTAAGCAATCAATTGAAAATGACAACTTGTCATACAATACAGATTAAGAGAACACTTCCAGCATTCATCTGAATAGTACATTATGATTTCAGCTGAAAGGCTAATGGGAACAGAATTAAGTCATCTTTGATAACCAGTTTAGTGTTAGCAAAATTCCATGAAATTGAGATAAATATATTGAGGGGGGATTACAGGGAGAGGTCTGAGATGAGATGAGTGTTGACTGTCCACAAGGACCACGATTTTTTTGAAAGCCAGGTATTCCATCCAACTTCTTTAGCCTAGACAGGTGGTTAACAGACTGCACTACTGTAATTACAAGACTTCTCAGCTAACTAACATGTTCAACAAGATCTGCACTGAATTAAAAGCTGATTTCTCTCTCCCCAATTTAGTTGCACTGAGGCAAAATTCAACAACTTCACCTCAATCCCAGTAACAGAATACTGAGCAAGTCCATCCTGGCCTCTCAAGTTTAAACTTCTAAAAAGTTAATGCCAGAATAGCAGTCTATTTTTAAACCCAGAAAGTTAATGCCAACTAACTGTTTGGACAATATTTTAACTCAACACCATGTTGACTTATAATGTTTTGAGAACTTCAGTACCTGGGGCTCCAAGAATAAAACCTAAGGCAGTTTTCAAATCTAAAAATAGGATGACTCTGGTATTTTGAAATCAGGAGGGTCAAGCTCATATTTCTTCTCCCTCCCAACCACTATTTCTTTCCTCCCTGTCCATTAAACTGACCTCAATGAAAGCGGAGGTTCACGCAAGCCAGCATTAAACTTTGTTCTACAGATTTTATTCATATTTCAGTTAAAACATTAAGATTTTAAAGCTCAATCGAAACAAGCACAACCTCCGTCCAATTCCAACTACAGAATAAAAGCACACCTCGTTAATGCTAACAAACTCAAGATTGCATTCTTTCCAACTCGACGCTCTGGAACGTGCGTGAAAGCTGCCATTTGATCTCAATAACCGCACACTGTGTCCAACAGAAGCCCACCTTACCAAGTGGCTTCATCGTGCACTTTTCGTCGGTTCTATTATCCAATAACAGGGCATATTGAAACAACTCCCAAAAGATAAGGAAAGCACACAACTTCAAAAATAAACCACTAACGGTTTAATTAAAACACTAGAAGGGCAGTGATGTCTCCCCCAGCATACCTTGCCCACAACAATGACAACTTAGTACCACAATATACCAAATACCATAGGAATTAAAAACGGGAAATGGGGTGGGGACAGAAAACTGAAAACACTCAGATCCAGAATAAAACAAAGCTAACGGTTCAAGTCAGTGACCTTCCATCAGAACCGTGGCTACCGGTCTGAGACCCAGGTCTCGATGATGGTGAAGCTGCGTTTGAAGACTGCCGGAACAGAAGATGCGAGCAGATCAGAATCCCCGGATCCCAAGGGTGGGCGATTTGGGACACAGAGTCCCCTGGCCAGGTCTAGGCCCCTGCCATTAGTCCCCATCCCCCACCGGCCTCGGACCGACACCATCGAGCCCACGCCGCACGTCAATGAAGCGCCCTCAGGCCCACGCGCACACCGTCACCTTTCCGTTAGCCCGGCGCCGATTTGAAAAGGCCCAGGTGCGACCACGAGCCACACTCAGAGCGTGCCGGCAGCGCGAACGCTCCAGCCACCGCTCATTTACCTGTCAATGTGCTCACAAAGCCGCGCGGCCCACGTGACTGCCTCAAATCCCCGCCGCCATCTTGAACACGTGACGTCACGAGTCGTCGCACCGTCAATCGCTCCTTTTCAGAAATATCTTTTCCGAATCAATATAATTACAACTATTTAATTAAGATCACCATTTTGTATTTTTCGTTCCAAAAGACAAAATAATTTTTCTCCTCTTTCCCTCTTTCTTTTCCTCATGTGACCAGATGACTGACGTCATTTTCGAGCGCCGTTGCTATTGGTGATTATGTATTATTTGGACGAAGTTTATTTAAACTACAATTTATATAAAAACTCTATTCAAAGTTAAACAAAAGTAAAGTATTAAAAGCCTTCATTTGGTTAGTTTTATTTGAAGAGGATATTGACGTAGAAACCATTGATTGTTTTGCATGGAGCATAGTGAAGAGAATAAAACCGTTCCTATATTATTTCTTTTCATTTTTGAACTACAATTGAATTATAATGTTGTGTGATATTGTTCGAAGTATTTTAAATGTACAAGAAAGTTTTGTGAAGGAAAAGATAAAACATTTTCCAACATGGAAATGTGTCATGTTTTCCATCGCGAAGACTAAATACGTTCCACTAAAAGTTCTCAACAAAAACAGAAATTGCTGGAGAAACTCAGCAGGTCTGGCAGAATTTGTGGAGAGAAAACAAAGTTAATGTTTCGAGTCTAGTGATCGTTCTTCAGAATTGATAGCGAAGGAAAAGTCAACGTTTCCACATAATAACCCATAGAAAATATATCATTTTTAGAAACACAAAATGAGCTTAGGTTGGAAGTGAAATATGTAATGCACAAAATGGATATTTAATCTTTAAGAATAAATATAAATTTACTCTTCTGAATTAGAGGCAATTGTGCTATTGGTGAAATTAATCTGAATCTAGTTTAAGCATCCACTGGTGATGTCTTTCTAAAGTTCAGCTTTAAATGATTTATTTTACTTAATTCATTTTCATGCTTTAAATAAACAGGAATTAGTTCTGGGGTTTTCCACAAAACCGCTCATCATGTAATTAATTTATCTACTTGAAAGTGAATACAAAAAAGATCACAGGCAATCTTGGGCCTCAATTTTATAGAGTCATAGAGAAATACAACAGGGAAACAGGCCCTTCAGTTCAACTCGTCCATGCTGCCCAGATATTCTAACTTAATCTAGTCCCATTTACCAGCATTTGGCCCATATCCCTCTAAACCCTTCCTATTCATATACCCATCGAGATGCCTTTTAAATGTTGTAATTGTAATAGCCTCCACCACTTCCTCTGGCAGTTCACTGTATACAAGCACCACCCTATGAGTGAAAAAATTGTCCCTTATGTCCCTTTTATGTATTTCCCCTCCCACCCTGAACTTATGCTCTCTAGTTATTGTCTGCCCCACTCCAGGGAAAAGACCTTGTCTCTTTACCTTATCCATGGTCCTCAGGATTTTATAAACATCTATAAGGTCACCCCTCAACTTTTGATGCTCCAGGGAAAACAGTCCCAGTCTATTCAGCCTCTCTTGGAGCAGAAAAATCAGGGCTTTTGCCCAAAATGTCGATTTTCCTGTTCTTCAGATGCTACCTGACCTGCTGTGCTTTTCCAGCACCACTCTAATCTAGACTCTGATCTCCAGTATCTGCAGTCCTCACTTTCACCTATTCAACCTCTCTTGTTTATTTGCAACCTATTAATTTCTGAAGATTAGCAATATGAGAGAAGAGCTGAAAATGTGTTGCTGGAAAAGCGCAGCAGGTCAGGCAGCATCCAGGGAACAGGAGAATCGAAACGTCGATTCTCCTGTTCCCTGGATGCTGCCTGACCTGCTGCGCTTTTCCAGCAACACATTTTCAGCTCTGATCTCCAGCATCTGCAGACCTCACTTTCTCCTCCAATATGAGAGAAGATACAAGCTACATCAATTATAACAGAATGCATCCCACATGCATGGTGGCACAGTGGTTAGCACTGCTACCTCACAGCGCCAGAGACCTGGGTTCAATTCCCACCTCAGGCGATTGTCTGTGTGGAGTTTGCACATTCTCCCTGTGTCTGCGTGGGTTTGCTCCGGTTTCCCACAGTCCAAAAATGTGCAGGTTAGGTGAATTGGCCTTTCGAAACTGCCCGTAGTGTTAGGGGAATGGGTCTGGGTGGGTTGCGCTTCGGTGGGTCGGTGTGGACTCGTTGGGCCAAAGGGCCTGTTTCCACACTGTAAGTAATCTAACCTAATCCAAAAAATGTATACCTGTTGTGGTTCTGTTCGCTGAGCTGGGAATTTGTGTTGCAGACGTTTCGTCCCCTATCTAGGTGACATCCTCAGTGCTTGGGAGCCTCATGTGAAGCGCTTCTGTGATGTTTCCTCCAGCATTTATAGTGGTTTGAATCTGCCGCTTCCGGTTGTCAGTTCCAGCTGTCCATTGCAGTGGTCGATATATTGGGTTCAGGTCGATGTGCTTATTGATTGAATCTGTAGATGAGTGTCATGCCTCTAGGAATTCCCTAGCTGTTCTCTGTGAACAGATTCAATCAATAAGCACATTGACCTGGACCCAATATACCGACCACTGCAACGGACAGCTGAAACTGACAACCGGAAGCGGCAGATTCAAACCACTATAAATGCCGGAGGAAACATCACAGAAGTGCTTCACATGAGGCTCCCAAGCACTGAGGATGTCACCTAGACAGGGGATGAAATGTCTGCAACACAAATTCCCAGCTCGGCGAACAGAACCACAACAACGAGCACCCGAGCTACAAATCTTCTCACAAACTTTGAATATGTATATCTAAATTAATGTCACACTGCAAAATTTAGACCACACCTCCAAAGCCCATTTTTTAGGGGTGAAACAAGGAATTTCCGTCAAGAACAGGACTGCAATCTATCATTATAAGTTGTACATCTGCACGCTGAAAACCATTTGTTGCAGAATGTGCTTGAGAACATGAATTTCTCACTAAAATAAATGGAAACAGGCCAGTTGGCCCAACAAATACTTTTCTGTCTTGATGCTTCATAGAATAATGCAATTGTAACAGTGCAGGAGGTCTTTCATCCTAATATTTTTGTGCAGAGCGTCCAAACAAGCATGTCATTTATTGTTTTCTCTAACCTGTCCCTGTAATTCTGCAAATTGTTCATTTACAAATAACCATCAAATTCCCTTCAGAATGCCTCATATGAACCAGCCTCCACCATGCTCAGCAATGTGTTTCAGAACCTAACCACTTGTTGCATGAAAACATTTTCCCTCATATTACTTTGGCTTCTTTTATTCATAACTTTAAATTTGTCCCCTCTCATTCTTGATCCTATCATGAATGGAAACATTTTCTCCCTATTTACTCTGCCCCAATAAACAAGGAGCAAAAATGTGGGAACAAAGTAAATTTAATGATGTGAGAGGAAGATTTTTAGGAAATCTCATGGGGCCAAAATACGTCAACTGGACCTGATGGATGCCATCTTAAGATTTTAAATGAATGGCTGCACAGACAATGGGTGCACTGAAAGCAATCTCCTTAGATTCTGGAAATGTCCTGGAGAATTGAAAAATTAGCAATGTATCACGGTAATTCAAAAAGGGAAGGAGACAACAAACAGGTAATTGTAGGCCAATTAATTTTACACCTGTTATTGGGAAAATTGGATCAGTTAGCACATACTCAGGGAGGAGAGATCACATCACTGAGCGAGGAGATAGTTCAGGGAATTTGGAGGCAGTGTGGGAATTCAAAGCATAGGGGAGAAGATTTTTTTTTGCTTGCTTTGTTGGCTCATAGTTTGTAAGGTTTGTTTTGAATTGGATAAATTGAAGCCCAGGATTGGGGGTCCAGCGCAAAACAAAGAGTGACATCACAAGAAAACAATAAATTTATTGGATGGTAGTAACTGCTAAAGACCAATAGTAAATTTAAAAAAAAACAAATTGACCATACCTCCTATATTCATATCCAAATAATTTATATTTATGAAAAAAAGCAGAGGACCCAGCTTTGATCCTTACCACTGGTCACAGGCCACCAGTTCAAAAAACAACCCTCCAATACCATCCTCTCTGTCCTGTTTCAAGCCAATGTTTGATCCAATTGGCTCGCTCCCTGTGGATTCCATGTGATCCAACCTTTCTAACCGGTCTACCATGCAGAACCTTGTCCAACATTTTGCTGAAGTCCATATAGACAATGCCTACTGCTCTGTTTTCATCAATCTTCTTTGTCACTTCTTCAAGAAACTCAATCAAATTACTGTGACACACTGCATAAAGCGAAGTTGACTATTTACCTTTTTACCTTTTTACCTATCCGTAACCAGTCCTTGCCTTTCTAAATGCATATAAATCCTGTCCCTCAGAATTCCCTCCAATAGCTTACCCACCATTGGCTCACCAGTTTACAATTCCTTGGTTTTTCCTTACTGCCTTTCTTAAATAATGGCACCATGTTAGCCAACCCCCAGTCTTCCAGCACCTCACCCATGGCTATTGATAATACAAATGCCTCAGCAACCTCTTCCCCAGCTTCCCATAATTTTTGCATTAACCTGATCAGGTTCCAGGGATTATACACCTTTATGCATTTTAAGATATGCAGCAGCTACTTTTCTGTAATATGGGCACTTTTCAAGATATCACTATTTATTTCCCCAAGTTCTCTAGCTTCTGTGTCCTTCCAACACCAAGATACCAACCTGAAACATTTGTTTAGTATTTCACTCATCTCCTCTGGTTCCTTACATAGAGACCTTGTTGATTTTTAAGAGACCCTATTCTCTCCTTAGTTACTCTTTTGCCCTTAATGTAGTTGTAGAATTTCTTTGGATTCTCTTTAACCCTATTTGCCAAAGATATTTCATGTGCCCTTTTTGCCCTCCTGATTTCCCTCTTAAGTACATTCCTACTGCCTTTTATACTACTCTATGCATTCACTCAATCCTAGCTGTCATATGCCTCCTTTTTCTTGACCAGAACATCAATTTCTCTTGTCATCGAACACTACCTAAGCTACCAGTCTTGCCCTTCACACTAACAGTCTCTGATCTCTCATTATCTCACTTTTGAAGACAGATACTTTCCAACCATTAATTTACCCATGAACAGGGTCTTCCAATCAATGTTTGAAAGTTCTTGCCCCATGCCATCAAAATTGGCCTTACTCCAATTTCAGACTTTAACTTTTAGATTAGGTCTATCCTTTTCCATAACTATTTTAAAACTAATAACATCTTGATCACTGGCCCCAAAGTGCTCCCCTCCTGACACCTCAGTCACTTTCCCTGTCTTATTTCCCAACAGAAGGTCAAGTTTTGCTCCTTCTCTTGTAGGTACATCACATATTGAATAAGAAAGTTTTCTTGTACACACTTAACAAATTCTTCTCCATCCAAGCCCTTAACACTATGGCAGTCCCAGTCTATATTTGGAAAGTTAAAATCTCCTATCATTACAACCCTATTATTCTTAAAGAGATCTGAGATCTCCTTAAATATTTGCTCCTCAATTACCCACTGATTACTGGGGAACTACAGTACAACCCCAAGAAGGCGATCATCCCTTTCTTATTTCTCAGTTCCACCCATATAACAGCACCAGATGCTCACCCAGGAATACACAAAGTACATCTGTAATGTTATCCTTAACCAAAACACCACCACACCCACATCTCTTGCCCCCCTTTCTATCCTTCCAATAGCATTTACATTTTGGAAAATCAGTCCTGCCCCTCCCTGAGCCACATTTCTGTAATAGCTATAATATCCAGTCCCATTGTTCCAAACATGCCCTGAGTTCATCTGCCTTACCTGTCAGGCCTCTTGCATTGAAATAAATGCATTTTAATTTATTGGTTTTACCTCAGGTAATGGCTGCTATTACCTGACTTGACTATTTAACTTGCTCCTCTTCTCTACTGTGCTGAAAATGTGTTGCTGGAACAGCACAGCAGGTCAGGCAGCATCCAGGGAACAGGAGAATCGACGTTTTGGGCATAAGCCCTTCTTATGCCCGAAACGTCGATTCTCCTGTTCCCTGGATGCTGCCTGACCTGCTGCGCTGTTCCAGCAACACATTTTCAGCTCTGATCTCCAGCATCTGCAGACCTCACTTTCTCCTCTTCTCTACTGTACCAGCCTTATACTTGCTTTTTTTCTCATTATCTCTTTGGGTCCCACCCCCGATTTTAAAGCCTCCCAAGTTAGTACTAGCAAATCTCCCTGCTAGGATATTTGTTCCCTTCCAATTCAGGTAAAACCTGCCCTTCTTATACAGGTCACTAGAAGTGATCTCAATGATCCAAAAATGTGAATCCATGCTCGCAGCACCAGCTCCTCAGCTATGCATTCATCTGCCTGTCCTTCTATTCCTCGTCTCACATGGCACTGGGAATAATCTAGATTTTACTACCCTCAAGGACCTACTTTTTGACCTTCTGCCTAATTTCTGATATTTTCTCTGCAGAACCTCGTACCTTTCTCTTCCTATGTCATTGATACCAATGTGTACAACAACCTTCTGCTGATCACTCTCCCCTTTGAGACTATTCTGCACCTTCTCTGAAACATCCTGACTTTGACACCAGGAAGGCAACACACCTTTCTGATATCTTGCTATTGGCCACAGAAACATCTGTCTGTTTCCCAGTCCAGCAAAACCTCTATCACAATTGATTGCTTGGAATCTGACATACTTCCCATTACAGGAGAACCCATGCCAAGTACCAGAAATCTGGCTGTCAGTGCTATATTCCCCTGAGAGGTCATCAGCTCCTACAATATCCTAAACAGCATATTTGTTTGAGATGGGAATAGCCACAGAAGACTCCTGCATTTCCTGCCTGTCTCTCCTTCCTTTCCTAGCAGTAACCCATCTACCTGACTGTATCTGCAGTTTTTCCACCCTCCTCAAACTGCCATCCATCACAATCCTTGTTCCTATAAATTCCTCACTGTTGCTCCAGCCAATTCATGCTATCTGATAGGTTCTGCAGGAAGTGTATTGCGTTGTGAATCCTATCTCCAGAAACATTGAAATTCTCCCTAATCTCCACATCAGACAGGAAGACCATATCACTCGACTAAATCCATCTCTGCACCTTAAACAATCTACAGACTCACAATATACCCAAAAAATAAACATAACACATTTTCTCAAAAGCTCAGTGTTACCACTGTCTTAAAACACTTCTGCATGATAACCTAATACCTATCTTTTATAATAAAACTTTAATCAAGAAACAGGTCTCAGTAAAACATTAAAAATAATATCCTCATCTACTTACTAGTACAGATCTACAAAAAACAAAAGAAAGATTAAGATTTATAAATTTTATAAGTTTTAAAATCAAATACTTAATTGGTCAGGCTCTGAAGTTTTTACTGATCACTTCTATGGGCCGAGGAGTGGCAGATGGAGTTTAATTTATATAAATGTGAACTGATAAGACAAATCAGGACATTACAGTTAATGGTAGGGGCCTGGGGAGTGTTGCCGAACTTTGGGGTGCAGGTTCATAGTTCCTTCAAAGCAGAGACACGGGTACACAGGATGGTGAAGAAGGTACATTTGCCTTCATTGGTCAATGTATTGAGTACACGATGTCATGTTTCAGCTGTACAGGACTTCAGTGAGGCCTCTTTTCGAAGACTGCTGGACTTATACACTTAATGGTAAGGGCTTAGAGAGTTGCTGAACAAAAAGACCTTGGGATACAAGTTCATAGTTCCTTCAAAGTGGAGTTGCAGGTAGACAGGATAGTGGAGAAGGTGTTTGGTATGGTTGCCTTTATTGGTCAGTGCATTGAGTACATGAGTTGGGAGATAATGTTGTCACTGTACAGGATATTGGTTAGGTCACTTCTGGAATACTGCATGCAGTTCTGGTGTCCCTGCTATAGGAAGGATGTTGTGAAACTTGAAATGATTCAGTAAAGACTTATAAGGATGTTGCCGGGTTGGCGGATTTGATCATAGGGAGAGGCTGAATAGGCTGGGGCTATTTTCCCTGGAGTGCCAGAAGCTGAGTTTATAAAATCACAAGGGACATGGATAGGGTGAATAGTAAAGGTCTTTTCCCCAGTGTAGGGGAGTCCAAAACGATAGGGCATACGTTTCAGGTGAGAGGGGAAAGACTTATAAGGAACCTGGATGGCAAAGTTTTCACACAGAGGGTCATTATGAGCTATTATGAGTTACCTATTGTCACATATATCTAAATAGATATAGTAAAAAGTGTTTTGACACCACAAGCCAGCGCCATTTTGAGTTACAAAAAGATTAATAAGACATTGCTAAATTGGAGTTCATCTTCTGTACAGGGGTCTTCAAAAACAGCTCCAGGGCTTTTGCAAGGAGTCTGCGAAGCATCCCCACACTTCAGGCCTAGTGCAGTCAGGAGTCCCCGCTCAGGGCACCAACTCCACTACACCAAACTGCCACTGCAACCAAAAGTCTCTGATCTGAGTACCAGCATCCCCAGAGCAGATGACCTGCCGAGTCCTGCTTAAGGCTTACAACAGCCAGGTGTCCTCACACCAAGCACTGCCACTGCTGCAGCCAAATACCTGGTGAATCCTCGAGTTTAGATTCTGGGCCTACTGTAGTGAGAAATCTTCAGCATGGTAGGTAGTGCAAGGGTCCTGGCTGGCCAATTCCTTCTCTTTTCTCCTTTCTCATTCTTTTCTTTCTCTTTTTCCTTTTCTCCATCTTCTGATGTGGAGGGGAAGCCAGAACAATGCTTGGCGGGTTGTCAGCTGGGGCGGTGGTGGTTCCCAGCATGTATGGAATGAGCTGCTAGAGGAAGTGATGGAGGCTGGTACAATTATAAAATTTAAAGGCATCTGGGTGGATATACGAATAGGAAGGGTTTAGAGAAATATGGACCAAATGCTGGTAAATGGGACCAGATCAATTTAGGACATCTGGTCAGCATGGACACATTAGACCAAAGTGTCTATTTCCATGCTGTATAACTTTATGACTCTATGATTATATGATAATAACTATGAGAATAGAGATGCAGAACTATGCAATGTGGGAGCTGGTGGACCCCATTGTGGTTCTTAGTGACCCTATCTGGAGCAAGCATTGGATACTTGAGGAATTCCAACTCAGAGTTAATGATCTAGAGTCTGAGCTTTGAACAGCATGACACTCATAGAAGGAACAGTTATCTGGACGCTGAGTTTCAGGAGGCAGTCACACCTCTTAAGTAACTACTTCAAATTCAGTCAGTCGTCAGGAACAGGAGTGTGTGACTACGGGCAAGACTGTTAGAAGGATCCAGGAGGTAATGCTGAAGGATCCTCAGCCATTCAACTTGTCTAAAAGGTTTGACATTTTTGCTTTCTATGTGGATGATAGCAGAGGTTGTTGTAAGAATGAGCAAAATTACCACGTAAAAAGCCATTGAAGAATCTCTGGACTACTATCAATGCCACGAGCTGACTGACACAAGGTCAACAAGATTAAAGAGGTAAATGTGTAGCTCAAAGTTTGGTGTGGGAGAAACAGGTTTGAATTCATGGGGCATTGACACCAGTACTGGGGAAGGAGGGAACAGTTCCGATGGCATGGGCTCCACCTGAATCATGCTGGGACTACAGTCCTGGCGAATTGCATAACCAGGGTTATAGATAGGGCTCTACTACAAAAATTAGATTAGAGTGGTGCAGGTCAGGCAGCATCCCAGGAGCAGGAAAATCAACATTTCGGGCAAAAGTCCTTCATCACCACTCTAATCTAGATTCTGGTTTCCAGCATCTGCAGTCCTTGTTTTTACCTTTACTACAAAGAGATGACGGAAAAGCTGGACAGAGTTGCTTGGAGAGAGAGCCCAGCAGGACAAATGGTGGAGCAGCAATGGCAGAAGTTTCTGGGGGTAATTCACCCTAAGGAAGAAGAAACACACATAAGGGAGAATGAAGCAACAATGGCTGGTACGGGAAGTCAGGGACGGCATAAAAGAAAATGTATAAAATGTGGTGAAAGTTAGTGGGAAGCCACAGGATTGGGAAGCCTTTAAAAACCAGCAGTTAACAACGAGAAAAACACTCATGAGAAGATTGTGGAGATGCTGAAGGGTCTGATGGTGGACAAATCATCCAAACCAGATGGAGTATACCCAAAGTTCTGAAGGAGATATCTGAAGACATTGTGCAGGCATTTGTCATGATGCTCCTGTCAGAACTCCTCTGCTCTGCATTTTCGTTTTCTTCTTTTCTCTCTTTTTTTCTTCTTCTGCAAATACTGGTGCAATGGCAGGCACTGGCAGCAAGCCCCAGAGCAGTAAACCCTGGAGCAATCCATGGGCCGCGAGCCTCAGAGAAGCGTAGGGAAGCAGCCCCAGAGCATCACGCAGGCAGTGAGTCCCCGGCTGAGACCAGCGCAGAAGTCCTAGAACTTACATATGAGCAGCTGAGTGCCAGTATTTAAATTGATCTAGTCCAATAAAATGGCTTCTCAATACAAATAATATGACAAAATGGCTTCTAGGCTGCACATTGACAATTCTGCTAAAAGCTGCATAAAATGGCTTTTAACCCTGCTATAGCTGCATAATTGACTAACCACAGTCTGCCTCAACAAAGATTAGCAGACAATGCTTCCTTTACAGCATAGAAATAACTAGACTAGATAAGACATTTCTAGCCATTCTAACTGACCTTCAAGTGCAGGTGCAAAGACTCGGTTCATGAGTGGCTTGAGTGTTGGAAAACAAAGTTGGCTCCCAGAAACTATCATTGGGCTGAGTTTCTGTCAATAAAACCACTTTGTTAATTGATTGGTAATTGTTTGAATGTACTATACGACCATGGCCTGCACCTCTCTTTAAGAAGAGTATAAAAATGTCTTTGTTTTAAGCCATGTGCATAGCTCCTCTGAGGAGTATGGAAATGCATAACCTCTGTGTTGCCCAGCTGTATAAAAAATAAAGTGTGAAATCTTAAAGGACCAGACCGATTGTGAGTGTTTATTGACCGATCATGGAACCGAGAGACCCCCCCCCCCCCAGGGGTTGAGATCTTCATCTGGTGCCATGGCTCGGATTCGGTACAGACGGATTGTGGACAGCGATGTAAGGGCCTTGAGTCCTCCACTATTGAGTGTTGAGGATTCGGCCAGCCAGATGTGAATATTTTCTTCGTTTGCTTTCCCTCGTATCCAAGTTGCCTTTGACTTGACTCCTCACTGTCTATCATCTAAGTCCAGTTCGAAAAGGATCGGTCCAAGTAAGAAGTCACTAAAAAAAGAGGGGGTGGTGACCCCAGGGAGTCGGGGACTCAGATTTGGTCAGATTGGGGCTGTCAAAATTGATTCCAAAAATTGTTCTGTGAAAGATGAAATAAGGAAGTATCGCGATATATTATAATGAGACTGTTGAGGGTTTTGGAAAGTTGAGAAGGGTTTGTGGAAGTCATTAGTTTTGTTGTGTTCTTAAACAGTGAAGGTCTTAAATTGGGATTATAAAAGGAAGATTGTTTAAGATAGGTAATAACATAGGCAAGACAGAAGATCCATCTTCTTCATGATGAAACTATGTGAGAAGTATCCGGAACAGTCTGAAAGCCTGCAAAAACTTTCTGGCGCCTTAAATAAGACATTGAGTGATGAGCAGTGGCCATTGGGTGGCCCTGAAAGTATTCAATTGGTTAAATCAGTGCAGCAATTGATTTGGCGATGAACCCTGGGGTCTAAAACGAAAGAATTGATTGGACTGTGGCCACAAAGAATTGGTTTTGCGCTCATGGCAGGATACTGCCACCAAATTGGGAATTGAATTAACGAATGATGGTACCATGAAATCTATTGATGTCCTCAAAAATGAATGTGCTCGAGTCAAACATCAACAGAAACAAAAAGAAAAGTCACCGGCGACTGATAAACAAAAGGAACTGTGCCGTTCAATGGTTGGCCTTGGTTTGGGTGCGGGAGACAACGGAAATTCAGATTTAGGTGATTGGTGTTCCTAGCCGTGCCTCGCACTGCCTCCGCCTCCTCCACCCCCACCCCCACCTAACCTGCAAATAAATGTTAACGCAGCCCCAGTTATTCTAGTCCCTGCCGGATCGACAAGACAAGAGCCCCAAGTGCCCTCTGCCCTAACTCTTTTCCCACATCCTGTTCACTCTCCAGCTTATCAAAACGTTGTTGGACCTAATTCTCAAATTGCCATTGTTCCCTCGCAGCTGACCCCTGTATTTCTCCCACCTGGATTTACCCCCCACTAATGCCACTTCTTCTCATATTCCTCAGATTCCCTTTAGTTCAGCAGCTGCAGCTCATCCTCAGACATACGCTGCTGCCGTAGCCAAGCCTGTTCCCCCGTCCCCTCTTCAGTTTATTGACCCTGTTGCTTGGAATGCTCGCAGTCAACAAAAATCAAAATCTCGTCAATCTTCTAAAAAGTCTTACCCTGCCATGCCACAACTCGTTCAACGATCAGAAACTCCACTGAGTTCCTCTTCTGAGGAATCGGGAGATGAAACACCCGCTCCGTGCATGTTCCCCATGAGAGAACTGCCAAATCCACAGGCTGGCGCTGCTGGTCAAAACACCACTATGTGTGTTTACTGCCCCTGGAAGCCCCATGAAATTATGTCTATTAATTATGTCTATTCTCAGTAATGCGCCAGATCGCCACAAGGCTCCTCAACAGTTTGTTGATTTCCTAAACACCATGATTAAAGTTTATGACGGCACTGCCCAGGACCTTTGGGCCCTTAATCAACAGATCATTACCTGCACTGAACATGCCCGTTTCACTGAACGCGTTGGTTATAATGACCTTGTTGCCCTCGCCAATGCCATGGTTAAGTATCAGCAGCAACAGGATGATATCCTTGCTGCTGCATCCACCATACTGACAAAACCTATTGACCTTACTCATATCCTCGAACTTCGCCCTAAAAGTAAGGAGCCTGCTGAAGATTTTCTTGAACGCTTCCGAGAATGTTATGACTCCTATTCTGGGGATCGGGCTTTGAATTTCAATGTTGACAATGCTAAATACAACTCTATGTTATTGAACTGTCTGCCACCCTCTGTTGCCACTGCAGTTAAGACAAATAACCTGGACTGGGTTGACACTAATTCTAATCAACTCCAACATTCTTTAAGGTTTTGTGGAAACATCAGAGCGAACACAAAGCTCCGACCCGCATTAAGTCAGATTTTGTTGTCCAGGAGGAGACTTCTCAACAATTACCTGGTGTTGCAATGGCGGCCCCACACTCATTCAAGGGCACGGACGTGGACGTGGCCGTGGCCGGGGGTCCCTCCCAGACAACTCCCTCAGAGACGTTTCAATTGTAGCGACCCATATCACTGGGCTTGTGACTGCCCGACCCAAGGCTGCTTTAATTGTGGCCACCCTTTTCATTGGGCTTATAAGTGCCCGAAAGGGGCATTGGGAGAAACCAAGGAGGCAGATATGGAGATTACTCTCAGGATACCTATGACAACTGTGGGAAACTCCCTAATAATAATTACCCTCTGACGCAAGCGAGAGGCGGAGGATGACTCACTATTTTTTTGCAAAATAACCCCTTCTCCCAATGACTACGTAACCTTCCTTTGAAGTCTGTGTCTTACAAGCAGGAATGTACAGTCTTACCTAAAGTTGAAAACAGATGTTATCCCTTTCTGATTGACACGGGGGCCTCAATGTTTTCGGTGAAATCCAACATGAACCTTCCAATCCCTAAGAAGACAAAGGAATTATGTGGCTTCCAAGGAGAAACCCACTTTCTGATCCAGTTCCTATCTATCTCCAAGGCTATTCCCTGGACCACCGCTTGTGATTTCTATCACGCTATCCTGCAATTTAATGGGATAAGATCTGCTGCTTGCCTTTCAAATTAAACTCACCTGATGGTGTCCAATTTGATTCTGTCCCCTCCTTGCTGCTCTTAGCTCTCTCTTCAGAGCCTTCCTGGCTACCTTAAATGTTCGCTAAATCCCAATGGTGGTCACTTGACCTTGAATCCCAAAGTTCTGGAAGTCATGTCACCCTTGCTTATGATCGGACAGGCCAAGACCAATCCCTTGAAAGCTTTTTTAGAGATTTGATTGGTACTGAATGGACCATACAGATCCTAGCTCGGGTCACTGGGCCAGAGGGTGAAGCCAATTATGTTCAAATACCCACGCATCTGTGGAAGCAAGCAGATACCTCAGTCCCTCAAATCACCCAGAAGGTCAATCCACCTTATTATGCTAAGTACCTGGGCCCTTTGGTCCACCGTGCAATCACCAGGGCTGACCCACACTGCTATCATCTGCAAATAGTCCAAGGAGGGATGACTATCCCCTATTATTCAAATCCTACCTCTCACAGTGCCACACTCCCGCACCACAGAAGTCAGGATGTCCCTGATTTAATCCACCCTGATGTATGTAATAGGGTGGTTGTTATGGGGGACTTTAACTTTCCAGATATTGACTGGGAAAGCTATAGCTCGAGTTCGTTAGATGGATCGGTGTTTGTCCAATGTATGCAGGAGGGTTTCCTGACACAATATGTAGACAGGCCAACAAAAGGTGAGGCCATACTGGATTTGGTTCTGGGTAACGAACCAGGCCAGGTGTTAGAATTGGAGGTAGGTGAGCACTTTGGGGACAGTGACCACAATTCGGTGACTTTTACTCTAGTGATGGAGAGGGATAAGTCTGCACTGCAGGGCAAGAGTTATAGCTGGCGGCAGGG
>NC_057710.1:59864993-59890309 GCF_004010195.1 Chiloscyllium plagiosum | reverse complement strand
GAAAGGCTGAGGCAGTTGGGGCTGTTTTCATTGGAGAAAAGAGGGTTTGGGGGTGACTTGGTAGAGGTGTACAAGATGATTAGGGGTTTAGATAGGGTTGTCCATGAGAACCTTTTTCCACGTATGGAGTCAGCTATTACGAGGGGGCATAGCTTTAAATTAAGGGGTGGTAGGTATAGGACAGACGTTAGGGGTAGATTCTTTACTCAGCGAGTCGTGAGTTCATGGAATGCCCTGCCAGTAGCAGTGGTGGACTTTCCCTCTTTATGGGCATTTAAACGGGCATTGGATAGGCATATGGAGGATAGTGGGCTAGTGTAGGCTAGGTGGGCTTGGATCGGCATAACATCGAGGGCCAAAGGGCCTGTACTGCGCTGTATTTTTCTATGTTCTATGTTCTATGGGCTGAAACATCCTCCCATGTTGGACTTACAGAATGTAAACCCATTCAGATTGCTTAAAAATCAAATGTTACTCTACCATCCATCCTCCAATATTCACTGAAACGACAGGCGATACCAAGCCTTACCACTCTCATTGATGACTTGCTCCACCAAGACATCCTGGTCCCTTGCCAATCACCTTGTAACATTCCAATTATGGTTGTCCCAAAACGTGGTAAGCCAGACCAGTATAGACTGGTTCAAGACTTAAAAGCTATCAACGCTATTGTACAGCCCCTTCATTCCCTGGTCCCAAGTCCAGCTCATATTCTAGCCTTGGTACCATCAGACACTAAATTTTTCGCTGTTGTTGACCTGCAACATGTTTTTTTTCTCTCTGCCTCTTCATGAAGACAGTCAGTACCTATTCACCTTTACCTTTAATAGCCACCAGTTGATGTGGACTTGACTACCTCAAGGTTCATACACTCTCTGACCCTTTTCTCTCAGGCCTTACAGAATCAATTGGGGTCTCTCACCCTCACAGGTGGGTCTGCACTGATCCAACATGCAGACGATCTCCTTGCTACCAGCCTAGATGAAGAATCTAACCGCTCTGATGTTGTCCTCCTCCTCAACTATCTGAAACATCTGGCTTATGTAGTCTCTCCAAAAAAGGTCTCAATTGCATAACACGAGGTAAAGTTTCTAGGTTTCATTCTGTCTGCTGACTCATGTTCTCTTGAACAGAGCTGCATCAATCCTATTGTCAACTTCCCAGTCCCAACAACTGTGAAACAGGTATGCTAGACATGGTCAACTTCTGCTGATAATGGATCCCCAACGCTGCCCTCCTCGTTAAGATGCTGACCCGTTTTACCTCCTACGAAGATACTTTCGAGCTCTCCTCAGAGGCAAAGCAAGCCTTCGATGAACTTAAACAAGCCTTGTCACAAGCTCCAGCTTTGGGAAGGCCCCTCTATGACAGACCTTTCCAACTTTACTGCACTATTCTCGATGACTGCGCTTCCTCAGTTTTCACTCAAACACACTGAGATTGACACCGCTGGCTGCCTATTTCTCTACTAAACTTGACTCTGTTGCTTTAGGACATCCCTGCTGCACTCAAATCCTCACTGCTATTTATCTTAGTTTACAGTCCACCAGAAACCTCACATTTCAGCAGGTCATTGCCGTCTATAGTTCTCATGTAGTAATCGCCCTGTTAGGACAATTGCAAACTCAACATTTGACAGCTGCTCGCCAAAACTGTTATGAGGTATACCTCCTTAACAACCCCATCTTACCTTTAAGTACTGCACCACCATTAATCCTGCCGATTTCCTTGCACATCCCCATCACCCTTATCCACTCCCGATGATATTGTTTTCTCCTTATCAATGAGGACATCCAAATTCGTACAGATCTTTCCGACGCTCCTAGCCTAGACACTGACATCAATATGTTCAGTGATGGTAGTTCTTTTTTTTAAAATATTTTAATTGAAAATTTTAATTGAAAATTTTAACAAGTTTACAAAAGAAAACTAAAAAAAAGACCCAAGTGTAAACATTGATATACAGTTGAATCTTAAATAAATAATAACCAAAATCTATCAAACAAAAAAGAAATACCAAGAGAGAAAAAAAGACAAAACTCAACTAAATACTTGTCTAACTTACAACTAACCAGAGTGTATCATTAAAATTCTTACATTATTCAAGAGAAAAAAAAATCCAATGGATAACACACAGATTGAGCAGTGATATACATGCTCGGAATGTGTTAACATCACATCTCAACAAAATCCGTATTTATCCAAAACATCCCGAGCATAGAGCATATAAAATTCACAAAAATAAAAGCTCTTTAGTACATTCAGATCAGTATAATAAAAAAAATTTCTAAATAGTAAAAAAAAGTATAAAACGTATTTAAATGGAGATCTTCCTCCTTATTCCCAGGGGGCATCACTTTCTTTCCAAAAAACCCCCATCATAACCTCTTCCAACCAGTGCCCCACCCTTGACCCAGGCACCCCACGATAGGATAAAGAAAATTCAAGTATACTACTGTACTAGAACTAACAGTGAGTACCCTATATCCCCCCCACCCCACATCAACACCTGGATATTTTTTGGTAATGTTAATACCATATATGAACATGTATGACTATAAAATTAAAGTCTCAGCAAATAATAATTAAATATATTAATACAAAATAACAGGGAAAAACAACCCCGCTTCTAAGGACAAAGATAAAATAAGATAAGGTAGCCACCTTCCCCCCATCTACATTAACTAAACCCCCTGGCTTATATATATATATAAAAAAGAGGGGAAAGGAAATAGCTAAGTAAAGGATGAATAAATAAACCCTTTTTTCCACCCCCTGGAAATAATATCAAACAGTAAGATAATGAAAGGAAAAAAAGGGGGGGTAAACCGGGGTGGGGGTAGGGCAAAACAACATCAATTAACTCTTACAATTTGTCTGAGAATCCAAAAGTTCCTTGGCCTTCTCTGGTGATCCAAAGTTAAACATGGACCCTTCATGGCTAAAGCGTAGTATAGCTGGGTAGCGCAAGGAGTATTGAATGTTTAAATCCCTTAAACACTTCTTTGCTTCAACAAATGCCTTCCTCTTTCAGACCAAAGCTGGGGAAAAGTCCTGAAATAACATAATCTTGGACCTTTTATAAGTCATGGCTTGGGGATCTTTCTGGAGGCTTCCAAGAGCATCAGCCTCACCTTATAGCTCTGCAGCCGGAACAGGACCGGGCAGGGGCGCTGGTTCGAGCCGGGCCCGAGTATTGCAACCTGGTAGGCCCATCCTACCCTTACCTGGCCTGATCCAGCCTCCAGATTCAATAACTGTGGAAGCCACTGTTCGAGGAACCTTGTAAGCTGGCCGCCTCCTTCCCATTCGGGAAGGCCCAGCAAACGAATATTTCTTTGACGACCTTGATTCTCGAGGTCGTCAATGTGGTTCTCTAAGGTGCTCGAGAGTCTGGACCGAACCCACGGCCAATTCTGCAATTGCCTCGGAGGTCGCAGTCTTTAGCTCCGCCCCGCCAACTCGGCATTCAATTTCTTCGATGTCTCAGCTGTGCTTTTGTAGCGTTGCCGAGAATGAATTCCACCGACTTCGGGACACTTCTATGAAAGCATTGATCTTCATGTCGAGTTTGGAGATTATTTCCGCGAGCCTCGCCACCGTAGGTAAGTACTCCGGGGCGGCTGCGGACGCCTCTGCTGCAGCTGGGGCGGGTGGGGGAGGGGCTCCTGCCTGCTGAGAACTGCGGGCTCCTTTCCCCCTAGTCATTTTTACTGAACTGTATAAATTTAGGACTAAACCACTAATTACATTAAGTAAACACTATTTTTAATTGATTTGGTGAGTGTGGTGGGGGAGGGTGGCCCACTTTGCCTAGGTCTTGGGAGGAGCACTATAGTCTCAGACTTGCTGAGTCGCTGCCATCTTGGATTCCTCTGATGGTAGTTCTTCTACTGACCATACAAGTGCTCACCTTTCAGGCTACTCGATAGTTGATGATCATGGCTCTGTCCTGGAGTCAGCTTCTTTTGAGACACCCTTTTCTGCCCAACAAGCTGAACCTTTTGCCCTGATCCGTGCCTGCGTCCTCAGGATGGGCCTTTGTGTTAACATTTACACTGACTCCTACTATGCTTTTGGGGTTGTGCATGATTTTGGTCAGCTCTGGAAAAATAAGAGGGTTTTTGATGCCTTCAAGCACTCCTATTTCTCACTGCCAGTTCATCTCAGACCTTTTAACCAAGGAGCTCCTGCTCCCAAAACAGGTTCCTGTTATCAAATGTGCTGCCCATACCATTGGCCAATCCCCTGTCGACACCGTGCTGTTGATGAGGCTGCAAAAGAAACCTCTCACGGCCATCTTATGATTGTGACTAAAATGATGAGCCAGACTGAAAGCTGTGACAAGGGTGAGTCGACCTCAGATAGACTAATGCCAACCATTAAAGATGTTGTTAACTTACAGGGAGACGCCTCTGACTCTGAAAAGCAGTTGTGTTCCAAGGCCGGCTATTATTGTAATCCTGTTACTAAACTCTAGACCAGTCCGGCTGGTCAAATTTGTATGTCTGATGCTCTTGCCTTATGGGTCATTGACTGTCTCCACAATGCTTCTCATTGTGGTGCTCGCTCGACATCTGACCTCCTTTTGACCACCTGGTGGCACCCTCCCCTCCAGCAGATGGCCCAAAGTGTCAATGCTCGGTGCCTCATCTGCCAAAAATACAACCTGGGCAAGGGTGTGCCTTGGGGCAGACACCCCTCCCTGAAGGGCCCTTCCAAACCCTTCAGCTTGACTTCATTGAGTTGCAAAAATGTCAGCACTATAAGTATGTTTGTTATTATTGACGTTTTTTTCTAGATGTGTTGAAGATGCCCCATTTCTAATGCTACTGCCAAAACTGTTGTAAATATTTAACTTAAGGAGATTATTGGTTTTCCATTTTGCTTGTCTTCTTACAATGGCTCTCATCTTAGTGGTGATTTTAATGAAGAATTATGCTCTCATTTTGGGATCCGCCGCCAACTTCATTGTGCTTATCGCCCACAGGCTGCAGGGTTCGTGGAGCATTGTAACCAAACTCTGAAAACTAAACTTGCCAAATTGACTTCTGAGACAGGTCTTTCCTGGGTTAGGGTGTTCCCTTTGGTATTGTTCCACCTACAGTGCATACCTATGGGTAAAGGTGGCTTATCCCCAGCTGAAATCGTCTATGGTCGAGCTTTCTGCACACCTTAAATTAATGTCTCCTCCCCTATTTACTTCCACCACATGACTGAGAACATGTCCTCCTATGTTCTTTCCTTGACTAAAGTTTTGTGAGATCTTCACTCCCAAGTCAGTGCTGCCCATGAGAAGCTCCCCTCCCTCAACAGTATTCCGACTGTTGAACCAGGCTCCTTTGTTCTCAACAAGGATTGGACACGCCGAGGTCTCCAACCTCGATGGGAAGGACCCTTTCAGGTCCTTCCCACCACCCTGACTGCTGTTAAGGTCGCCAGGTGCCGTTCACCTCCATCATTGCAAGGTCATCGGATGAGCTCCTTGCAATGGGGGCAGATGATGAAGATGGAGATGATGGGGAACTGGGAGAGGAACCGGAATCAAACCCACACTACTAAAATGTAGCTGCATGTTTTGAATAGTAATTCTTCTTCTGTTTTAGATATCCCAATCTTTGATCCAGAAATGACAATTATGATGAAGGTCGAACTTACCCTGTTATATGACTCGTCATCACGGCTGGGCTGTTTACCTGTGTGATCCTGAACAACCAGAGACTGTGTACCATTTATGCCAAAAAGATGTCCTTGTGTGCCGAGAGACTGATTACTTTGATGCATGGAACGTTACCAAGAACAAATGTCGCAATGGTCAACTGCATCAAGAAGATTGGACAGTTCTTTTACAGAACAAGTCTCAAGAGTCTTTACCCTGTCAAGGTGTTTTGTGCCAGTTTGATTTCAGTTGTGCTATGGCGGCCCTGACAAGCCTTGCCTCTATTTGAAGAGGTCTAAAACTGTACGCCGCAAAAGAGAAAAGGGGGAAATGTTATCTTTCACTAACAATTTGTTTCTTCAAAGTCACAATAAAATATTCAGCCAGGATGAAGTGGTCTGTTATGCCCTCACATCAGCAAAGGACTCTTTGACCCCTTTCCCCCTCCTGAATCCCAACGACGGAGAATAGAATGCTTCTAAGGTGTTTACCGGACATAATGTTTCTTTTGACTATTACTTATCCCCACCTGCTCGTTGATTGTGGACTTCCTCCACTAAGTCCAGGGTAGCCTATCCAATCTGTTACAATGTTATGGGACGGGGGTGCACTTACATGAATGTGACTGAGACTATTCCATGTCAAATGTACCAATCGTTACTGCCCCCTATGGAACCTCACATCTCATGCGTATGCCTATGGAGGATTAGATTAGATTAGATTACAGTGTGGAAACAGGCCCTTCGGCCCAACAAGTCCACACCGACCCGCCGAAGCGCAACCCACCCATACCCCTACATTTACCCCCTACCTAACACTGCGGGCAATTTAGCATGGCCAATTCACCTGACCTGCACATCTTTGGACTGTGGGAGGAAACCGGAGCACCCGGAGGAAACCCACGCAGACACGGGGAGGACGTGCAAACTCCACACAGTCAGTCGCCTGAGGTGGGAATTGAACCCGGGTCTCTGGCGCTGTGAGGCAGCAGTGCTAACCACTGTGCCACCGTGCCACCCATGCCACTGTGCCACCCATACCACTGTGCCACCGTGCCACCCATTGTGTCTCTGTTATTGCTGGTATTCAGGCCCTTTATGGTATGGGTAATGACACCGACCTTCACTATGAGAACCCTAATGGCACTTCCATCTTAACCAGTCTGGGACAATAACTGCATCTCTTACTGAAAGACCCACCTCTTTTTATTGAGCAGCTTTCACCCTAAGCACTCAGGACAACCATACTTTGTGGTCATGGACTACCTGTACATTCGGGGTAGTCACAAAGACAGGCCTGCTTCTTATTGGGAAGCCCCCTCCATTATCTACACTAAACCCGGTTACTATTTTTTCAGCCAAGGCAAGGCAACTAACTTCCTTGTCCTTGATGAAACAGGTGCTGTAGCTGTAGGGACACTTGCTGACTGCTGTTCCCTGTCCAACTACCTGGGAATGGGGTTGGGGGTTTCCCTACTAAACGCTCAGTTTCACCTGAATTCTGCATGCATTGGAGGGATGCTAAGGCTTTGGGCAACAGTAAAGCTAGGTCTGTGGGCTACACCTTTCTTAGTGCTTTTTCCTTAGGAGGATCTGCAGGAATTATTAGCCACTAAAACTGAAACTATGTTACTTGCAGTCTCACCCTCCTGGGCAACAAGATGGCCTCGGCCTGAGCAGGAATTAAGGACACGCTCTCAGAATTACGTCTATTTTCCCAGCAAAACCGGTATACCTTCGACTCCATACTCGCAAAAGAGGATGGGGTTTGCATCATAGTTAAAGGCAAGTGTATGATGGGGTTACTGACCTCATCGAGAACATTACCAAGCATGTAGATAACCAAATGATAGAAGGCACTGGCTGGGGAGGTTGGGGTATTGGCTCAAGGTACAACTGGTTGATAAATCTGTCCATGTATATTGGTATTATTTTAATTTGCCTCTTTGCTGGCATTGCTATTGTTAAATGTATTATTGCCAAGCTATTAACTGCTGTTGACATCGGTTCCTCCCAGAAAATGCTTCTTCTCCATCCAGATGAAGATGAGGAGGAGCGGTTGCCTACCCCGACTTCCTCCTCCTCGGAAGAAGGAGGAAGTATGGCAGTCTCTAGTGTCCGTTCGATTGGACTGATCTAATCTATGATTAGAGTGGTGCTGGAAAAGCACAGCAGGTCAGGCAGCATCTGAGAAGCAGAAAAATCAATGTTTCAGGCAGGAGCCCTTCATCAGGAATCTATGCCCTGATCTAATCTATGCCCTCCTATCCTATGGTGTGGTCATAGAATGACCAAAGGGGGAAGATGAGGATCTGAAATCTGAATACAGGCTAAGGTAACTCGTGTTGTCAGAAACAACCACTTAATACGTGCTCTCACTAACTTAGTGGCAATAAAATAACTTCTCAATGTAAATGACAAAATGGCTTCTTGGCTGCACATTGACAATTCTGCTAAAAGCTACATAAAATGGCTTTTAATCCTGATATAGCTGCATAATTGACTAACCACAGTCTGCCTCAACAAAGATTAGCAGTCAATGCTTCCTTTACAGCATAGAAGTAACTAGACTAGATAAGACATGACTGGCCATCCTAACTGAACTTCAAGTGCAGGTGCAAAGACTCGGTTTGTGAGATAAGAGTGGCTTAAATGTTGGAAAACAAAGTTGGTTCCCAGGAA
Organism: Chiloscyllium plagiosum; assembly: GCF_004010195.1. Classification (NCBI taxonomy): domain Eukaryota; kingdom Metazoa; phylum Chordata; class Chondrichthyes; order Orectolobiformes; family Hemiscylliidae; genus Chiloscyllium; species Chiloscyllium plagiosum. The sequence goes on along the minus strand of NC_057710.1, from coordinate 59,881,969 downwards.
CTATCATTGGGCTGAATTTCTGTCAATAAAACCATTTTGTTAATTGATTGGTAATTGTTTGAATGTACTATACGACCATGGCCTGTACCTCTCTTTCACAAAAGTATAAAAATATCTTTGTTTTAAGCCACGAACACAGCTCCTCTGAGGAACACAGAAGTGTGAAACCTCTGTGTTTCAGGATGATCTGTGCCCAGCCGTATAAGAAAATAAAGTGTGAAATCTTAAAGGACCAGACCGATTGCAAGTGTTTATTGACTGATTGCAGAACCGAGATCCAGCCAGGGGTCCAAATCTTCACCATGTGGAATCTTGTTACAGACTTTGCTGAAGTCCATATAGAGAATGTCTGCCACTCTGCCTTTATCTATCTTCTTGATAACCTCTTCAAAATACTCAAATTTGTGAGACATAATTCCCCATGCACCATGCTGACTATTCCTACTCAGTGCCTGTTTTCCAAAGGCATAGATATGCTGTCTCTCAGAATTCCCCCTAACAACTTACCCACCATTGACATCAGGTTCACTGGTCTGTAGTCCGCTGGCTGTTTCTTTAGAATCTTTCTTAAACAATGGCACAACATAAGCCACCCTCCAGTCTTCTGACACCTCACCTGTGGTTGTTGATAACACAAATATCTCTGCTAGGGGCCCCACAATTTCTTCCCTAGCTTCCCACAACATCTTGTGCATTATGTTCAGATTCCCACGTGAATAAAATCAAAGGCATCTTAATAAATAAAATCCAACATGCAGTTATACCAGGGGGTGTAATGTTCATAGCTTAACCTTTGCTTGTGTGACTCAATAAGGCAATCATAGCTCATATTCATGCTGAATAGAATAGATAGATGATTATCTTTTTCACCAATCTTCACTGTGGGGAAAATGCATTCCACTCTGCTTAATTTTTTTAGTTTTGCTTCATCAAAAGCACCAGCATCATCAGATCAGTCAAAAATGCAGAATATGCAATTCAATGTATACATAGCAAGATAATTTGTGGAGGAAAGATTCTGAAACAGAAAGCATCACAATTTATCCAGATTGTGTTATTGCTGCAGTCAAAAATGATGCCATAGCCAAAGTGGGTCAAAATGAATTTAATGAACCCTGTGCATTGAAAGACAAGGTATTTTATGGGTTTGAAAACTTTAAAAGGTATTTCTGTAGAATTATTTCATTTAATAAACTATGTTTGTTGCTGAAGAGAATCTGCAGTCATATGCCATCCTTGTGCCACCACAAGGATGATATGCATCGTCCAACTACACTTTGTTCTTTATAAGGTCTATTTAGCGTTTGAGCACTGAACAAATACTGATATTTTCCATTCTGAATGCCATTTTGTAGAATTCTTTCTCTTATAAATTTCACGTCTCAACATTTGTCTTAGGTTCTGAATATAGATTTTTAACCATAATCTTAGCATCTACATTTCAAAGGCCTCTATTTTATCCACTGATCTTTTCTTATTGTCCAGGCTCTTTTAGGCTAACAGGAAAATGAACTGAATGCAGCAACTTCCTTGTTGCAAGTTTTGAGTTTTATTTAACATACTTTACATCTGCAAAAAATTACTCGACTATCTCTATCCTTATTCTAACTTCTGCATCACATTGGCTGTTTTCATTTGTCCCTCGCGTACAATCTTATCTTATTGCAATGTGACACATCCTACTTGTACTGCCTTCTAATATATTCCTACCAAATTATCATTTCCTTTTGTGTTCACACTTAAGTCATATTCTAAGCATCAATCTGCAAGATTTTGTATGACCTCTTCCGATTCCACAAGTAGCACCCTGTCACCAGCATACAAATTCATGCTTGAGCCTCCACATTTTAATCCAAGGATATATTTAATTCCAAGAATTTGGTATGTATAGAATGAATAATGCTAGCAACAGTAAATAACCACAATGTATTCCTCTCTTCATTTGAAAGATGGCTGACTGTCTCTCTACAAAACTTATGCTAGCTATTTGGTCTGAACATGGGTTCCAGTAATCTGTAATCTTTACTGTCTATCACATTTCAGCAAAGCTTTCAATTTTTGGTGATAAACATGATTACCTACTTTTCACAGTTCATGACGTGTGTTTTAAAAATATACCACTTGTTGGATGTGGGCATTGCTGGCTGGCCAGCATTTATTACCAGCCCCTAGTTATCCTTGAAAAAATGATAACTTCTTGAACTGTCACAGTTCACGTGCTGAAGATCGACCCACAGTGCCACTAAGCTGGGAAGTTCAGGATTTTGATCGTGACAGGGAAGGAACAATGATATACTTCCTAGTCAGGATATTGAGTGGCGGGAGGGCATGGTGCAGTTGTGGTGTGTCCATGTATCTGCTGCCTTTGTATTTCTAGCTGGAAGTGGCCATAGATTTGGAAGGAGCTGTTTAAGGTGAATTTCTACAGTATTTGATGTAGATAGTACACACTGCTGCTATCGAGCATCAAAGACTTCTAGATGTGGTGCTAATCAAGCAGGTTGCTGTGGCTTGGATGGTGTCAAGCTTCATTAATGTTGTGGAAGTTGAGGGGCAGTGGTTCTTTTTTTTAAAATTGGAGATGGCCATTGCCTAGTATTTATGGTATGATTGCTGCTGGATATGTATTCAAGGCTGTTTTTAGGTTAAACATGCCCTCTTGTTCCAATGTCAGTTCTAAATTCATGATGGATTCACCAACCTCTGCTTTAAACGTGTTACTATTTTTTGTTATGATTTTTAAGATCATTTTAACATGACTCATTAAAGCTAGTTCTAAAATGATGACAATCATTCCGTGAGATTTCTTAGGTAAACCATGTAAAATATCAATGAATAGCACTCTGTTAAATTCACATTTCAAAATAGTGATCAAAAATAGTTCATAATTTATATTTGGTTTTGAGTTGATCCTGTTTTTTGGAAGGATTATGAGGCATCAGAGTTTGACTTAAGCACTATGATCGGCAATATGTTACATAGGAATGACTAATTTTAAGGAAAACAAGAAGCAGCATGGACATAATGGCCAACCAATCTCCTTCTGTGCTTATTATCTCATGATTCTAATCCAGGATTGTCTTTCCAGACATCAACAAAAATTGCTTTAATGGGATAGTGTGGTAAATGTTACTGTATATATTGATGTTCAAGGGGATACAATGATTAATTAACGTAAAGCAAGTGCTGCACAAACTTCAATTGAAGATACTTGACACACATATAGGGTTCATGGAATTTTCTTTGTTTCCTTGCACTTTGAAATGAAAAGTATTCTTTGTCTACACTTTCCTCATTCCTGAAGAAGGGCTTATGCCCAAAACGTCGATTCTCCTGTTCCTTGGATGCTGCCTAACCTGCTGCGCTTTTCCAGCAACACATTTTCAGCTTTGTCTACACGAACATTCCTCACTTGGAGCTCAAAAATTCACACCAACTGTTTTCAAAATTTTAATAATTTATATAAATAGGTTAGAAAGAATCCTAACATGTTGTAAAAAATATTTGATTTCTATAATAAATAGCACAAATACAAATTTAAATTTGTCAGTACATTTTCAGCAGTGGATTTCACAAAATGCAGACATGAGACATACAACACTGCAAAAATCTATATTATGATTGAGTTTGTTGCATGTTTAAAGATGCACAAAGAAGATAAATAGAAGTGAATGCTTAACCATTACAAAATAATGTTGATCACTAATGTTTTTTATATACCTTACAAAGGCTGACATCAGTACCTGTATGCGTCTGACCAAAACTGTACAAAGCAAGCATAATTGAAAAAAAATGCGTTTCCATTAAAAACAGCTGCATATGGTTTCAAGAAGAGTACAAAGATCTGCATTAAAAATTGTAGCTAAAAATGTTATTGAAACCTATTTCAACAAAAGGTATTTTGCATATGTGCAAACTTACTTTAATATGTTTAGTAATCACAACCCTGCCCACAAAACTGGTTACACACCCAAAATAAAATATTGACCATGCCAAGTTTCTGCTAATTGTGCTTGAGCAGAATCTTCAAGTTAAGCTCATTCCATTAGCCAGTAAGGCACTAGAATAGTAGACATATTTCAAGTATTTTAAATATGAAAAATGTATTCATTTGCTATCAAACTTGGGTGCCAAAATAGTTCTGTAAAAACTGACCACAGCACTAAATGTAATAAATAACAAGATTATTTAGTATTGTTCTTAAAAAGTAATTCAGTGATTTTAAATCAGTTTACTCACACACCGTACAAAAAACACTTGTACTCAAATACTTATGCTGAATAAATTGCCATTTTTGAGCACAACATATTGCATGTTTTTACATACATTTTGCATTAATTTTTATTTGCTAACATGAACTTTAAATTATAAGTAGGTGAAATTTTAGGTGGGATGTCAAACCAATTATCTTATTTGCAAGTACAACTGTCTCAAAAACTGAAAAAAGTCAGTACTAAAATCAATTTAAAATGTCCCCTCACATTAGAGTGTGGCTAAGACATACGTGCCCTAGTCAGACTAGAGCAGTCAGTGGTACTGCTGTACTATTACATATTTCTTTTAATCAATTGTCAGTGCAAATTTGATAATTATCAGAAATAATGTTTGAATATTGTTTTGGACTGCAAATACGAATTTAAAAGTTACAGCATTTACAAGTAAATGCTTTTCATTAAAATTTTAAGGCAAGTTTATTGTCATAGTTTGTATGCAGTGGGAGAAATGGGAAAATAATGCCCAGTTACCAAAAAGGTTATTATTTCAAATCTAGTGACTCTAGCCTTAATCTTAAAAAAAGCCAAATTCCAACATTGCATCAGGAAATCCTATTTGCTCTAAAGTTTAGCTTTCTTTTACCATTCTACTTTCTGTCTCTTGGCCAGTTAAATAGACTGAGGTAGGACACATTGAGGCAGTAATAGCTTTCTGAAACACAGCACAAAGGTCAAATATCTTTGGTCTTGCTACCATGTTTCCTTTTATCTGAATGCAAGCAGACCCTATGGCAACAGTTTAATTGAGTCCCCCACTATTCAGCTTCATTTTGGCAAGTCATCCATTATTCTGATCAAGGTGCAAACCTGACTGTGACCACAGACCTATCGAGCAGAGCTCTGATGGGATATAACACTGCAGGAGGTTTGGAGCTGTCAGGTTTCAAGGCTGAATGTGAGGATTCGTCTAGTGCAACTTGAGTTGGAAGTATTTGGAAGTTTCTGGTCAAATTCCCTAAATGACACCAAAAATCCTCACATTGAAAATGCATTCTCTTAAAAAAAGACAGACTCAGCATATGAGAAATGATTTCATCCTCCATTAAAGGCTTTCCAGCAGCTTTTGCAGCCAGACACTGTTCCTGTCAAGCTGTGCTGTGCATGTCATCTTCTGATGTCCTATAGCTGACTCTTTAAATTCTCCAGGGTGTCTTTAAACTGGTGAGTGGATAGGTGAAGTGCAGTGATAGGATAATTTGTGTAATTGATGCTTAGTGAGGGATTCCAGGTTGACCTATCTACTGGACCATAAGAAATTTCTGCAAAGATAGAAAAAATGTTAAGGTAATTAGGCAATCATGATTCATTGAGCATTAGCACTTTAGGTAAACAATAGTTAAGAGAGCGTTAGAGCACGGTATGAAAGAAAGACACAAAGAATACCAACTTTGAACTGAAAATGAGACTCACCTGCCTACTTTTCCCATTTCAAAACAACTCATGAATGTTGCAGTGTAAATTTATTGGACCATTTCCAGAAAAGAATTGAAATGTTACAAATTATGAATTGATTGGTGTGTCATTAGGTATTTGAGTCAGTGAGATGGGGTTAGTGGTCAAAACGATCAGAATGGACAGCATAGTTATGAAACTTGTGAATCTTGCTCAATGTGACCATACCAGTAATGAAAGCTTTCTCACCTCCAGTACCTATTTTGAGTTGCTTTCTTCTGCAAGAAATAGAGATTTAAAAGAAGTGTCTACGCCAAGTACAATCCAAGTATGAAGGGGAAAAAATGAGAGATATTAAGTAGTGAGCGTTGCAAACTTACTTGGCAATGTGCATCACAAAGTATGTTTGATAATAAGTGTGTTGTGCAAGGTATGTTAGTATGCAAGTCCATGCTAACACTGGCAAGGACCACATACAGCACTTGAGATGCTTCTTTTTTGAAAAGGACATGCAGCTCATCCTCATTTTACCTGAGCCACGTACCAGTGTTAACTGGTATTTACATAGCACATAACTTTCTGGCATGCTTTCAAGCTTATTGTATTGAACATATTTCCCTCAAGCTCCTTTCAACACTGATACCAGGAACATTATGCTGTACTGTAGTTGTTAAAGCTTCTTTCAGGAGGTGCATGTAGAATACAGCCTTGCTAAGTAACAAGAACAGAGCTGAAAGCATTTATTTAGGAAACAAATTGCAAAGGCAAAAAATCTACTGGACCAAAATTGAAAATTTTAGAAAAGCAACAAATTATTGCTCCTGTATGATCTAATAATGTATACATTGATCTGTACTTTCAAGCTGGCTTTTTTCTATCATAATGCCTGAATTACCATTTGGATGTTATGTTGTGGCTGTGCAGGACATTGATGAGGCCACTTTTAGAATATTGCAGAAGAAATTTACAAGGATGTTGCAGGGATTGGAGGGTTTGAGTTACAGGGAGAGGCTGGATAGACAGACTTTTTCCCCCCCTGGAGTGTCAGAGGCTGAGAAGAGACCTTATAAAATCATGGGGAGCAAAGATATGATAGTTTTTCCCAGGGTAGGGGAATCCAAAACTAGAGGGCATAGGTTTAAGCTGAGAGGGGTTAGATTTGAAAGGGACCCGAGGGATAGCTTTTTCAATAGATGATAGTGCGTGTATGGAATGAGCAATTGAAGAGGCAGGTGCAATTACAACACTTAAAAGCTATTTGGATGGACACATGAATAGGAAAGGTTTAGAGGGACTTCAGAGACTGGGTCACTTGGCCTGAAATGTTAACTCAGATTTCACTCCACAGATGCTGCTAGATCTGCTGAGCCTTTCCACCAATTTCTATTTTTGTCTCTGATTTACTGCATCCTGCAGTTCTTTTGGTTTTTATAAGATTTAGAGGGATATAGAGCAAATGTTGCCAAACAAGACTAGCTCAGTTTCAGATACTTGGTCGGTATTGAAGAGTTGGATGGAAGGGTCTGATTCCATACTATAGGACTCTTAAAAAGCTTTCCAATGCATATCACACAACATAAATGAGATAGCAGGGAATATTGTACTCTCACAAGGTAAAACCATAATGAAAATATTTTCGCCTTTGGGATGTTTTACAATAACAAGAATAAACTTTTACGGCTACAGGGAAAGGGAGAAATGGGACAGACTGTATTGCACCATTGAGCACAGGAATAGACTCCATGTCAAAATGATTTCCTTCTTTATTATAACTGAATCTATGAACTTATCACAACAACTTGTAATTCTAAAGCACTTGGAACATAAGAAAATGTCCCAAACAAAAATCAAATTACTAGAAAATCTCAGCAGGTCTGGCAGCATCTGTAGAGATTTTTGTTTCAGATTTCCAGCATCCACAATTTTTTTGGCTTTTCTGTAAAATGTTCCAAGGTGTTTCAGGAGGGTTATTGAAAAGCATTGAAATCAAGCCACAGAAGGCAATATTCGTATGAATTACCAAAAGCTTGGTCAAAGTGATATTTTGAAGAGCAGACAAGAGATGTTGGTGATGGGGGCATTCCAGAGTTGAAGGCCTGGGGAAATGAAAAAAAAAGCCATCAACAATAGAATAATTAAGATTAGGGATTTGTCAGAATTGGAGTAACGCGCTAACAGTGGAGGCCTGGAAGATGTCACAATGGGGGTGGGGGTGGAAGGTGGGGGGGCGCATGGATTGACTTGAAAACAGGTAACCACATTAAGATTCTTGCCAGAAAGTCAATCTAGGGCAGTTACACAAATGACCGGTGATCATACAGAATGGAAATTGCAATGACTTCATGTTTCTGGAAGGTAGAAGCTGGGATCTCAGTTTGAGACTACTGGATTAGAACACTCAAGATAACAAAGGTTTGAGTTTAGGTTTCAGCAGATTAACTGAAGTAGAGATGCAGGTGGGTGATATAAAAACCAAGTTCTTCAGAATTGCAGCAAGTCTGGTAGCATTCATTGAGACAGAAACAGAGCCAATGTTTTCAAACCAATGTGGCTCTTCTTCAGAACTGAAGAGATGTGGATAGGTGATGGGTGTTATAGTGTAGAAAAAGGTGAGGAGGAGCAAATGGAACAGAAGAGAACATTAGAGGGTGAGGGAGATTACAGATCACAGGTGTCACTGAACAAAAGGGAAAGGTGTGGTAAATTGTAGATCCAGAGTTGGTATTAATGGCAGAATTAGGTCAGCTCTGCTGATAGAGAAGCAGATGGGGGTTGGGGAAGTGGTGTTTAAGCCAGTGAAACAAAATGGAAAAATAAGTCAAAGAACTGCTGACACTGGAGAACGGAAACTAACAAAAACAGAAACAAACCCAGCAGCATTTGTGGAGAGAAACAGTTAACGTTTTGAGTCCAGTGAACTTTCTTCAGAACGGACAGCAGCCCAGAGAGGAAGAGAAAAAAGGTGTAGACAAAAAGCTTGTTAATAGTAAGCCAGAAAAATTAGATAAGTCATAATGGAGGTTGTGAGCTTGCTGGAGGAACAGCACCTTATCAGCTGTGTGGGAACATTATACCCTTCGGACTCAACATAGAGCTTAACAATTTTAAAGCATGAACACCTCCTTCCATATCTTTTAACTACCTTCTATACCCCAGGTCCTGTCATGACATTGGTTGCTTTCTGCACAATCCATTTTCAACTACTCAGGAGTGCTCATTATCACCCACCTGTCTTCTTCCCTGGCTTCCAATCAACTAACCCTTTATCTGCTTAATTTTTTTCTCTCTCAGCTTTGTCTCCACCTATTTGCTCATTTCTTTCCCCCAGCCAACCCATCATCATTGCTGGAAAATCTCAGAAGGTCTGACAGCATTTGTGGAGGGAAAGCGGAGTTAACATTTCAGGACCATTCCAGCAATTGCTGATTTTACTTCTGATCTCCATTTTTTTTGGAGGACAGAGTTCATGGTCTGAAGTTGTTGGTCAGTGTTGAGTCCAGACGCTGTAAAGTACAGAAATGGAAAATGAGATGCTGTTTCTCCACTTGTATAGGGCTTTCCCTGGAATAATTCAACAAGCCTATGGCAGAAATTTGAACACATGGGCAAGATGAAGTATTATAATGACAAGCAATGGGGTGGTCAAGATCAAACTTGCAGACTAAGTGAATTTCCAAATGCAGTGGTCTAGATTGAGAGAAATGCAATTGCTGCTTCACATAGGAGTATTATGAGACTCCAGACAGTGGAGAGGGAAGGTGGTTTTAAAAAGAACTGTTACACTTTGCATGATTGCTTGAGAATGTGCCAAGGCAGGAGCATGAGGCACTTAGTGTGATAGAGAAATGTATTGCATGAGAGGGGTGGAACGATGTGTTTGGTGGTGACATCATGTCAGAAGTGGCAGATGATGTTGTTTTGGTCACGGAGGTGAGTGAGGTGGAAAGTTAGAACGAAGGAACTTTATCAAGATTCATGGAATGAGGGGAAGGGCAGAGGGTAGAAGTGCTGGAAATGGGCCCAGTTGAGGGCCCTATCTATCACAATGAGGAAAAAGGAGGATATTGGAAGCATATTGTAGACGATAGCATCACTAGTACAGATGTGACAAAGACGGAGAAGCTGGGAGAATGCAACAGAATCCTGAGAGGAACTGTAGCTGAAGTAGTTGAGACAGTCAGTGGGTTTGTCATGAACATTAAAATAATACTGATCAGTTAACAGATGTTCATTTGATTTTCAGCAGATTTTCTGCCAATAACACCTATTAACTTTCTTCTGCCCTTCCCTTCTGACAACCTTTACTTATAAAATCCATCACTTTTCCACCTCTTTTCAGTTCCAAAGTCATACTGGACTCAACGTTAATTCTCCATCCCCACAGTGCGGAATTTCTCCAGCACTATGTTTCAAATGTCAGATTTTGAACCTTGACAGTATTTTGCTTTGCTTTAGAATTGAGTGAAGTTACAGAAATTAGTAGTTTTTTTGGTGTCAAATACAACAATGAAAACTATCTGGTTTGACCAAACAACTGGCAGGAAGAAGAATGGCTAGAGATCAGATTTCATAGCAAAGACTGTAAACAAAAGGCTTTTGCTTATCCAATATCTAACCTGAGTAATTATTTGCTTCCTCTGTACTGCACATCAAACAGGAGTGTACCAAATTAAAAAGTGAGGTAGAAGTGTCATGGGGTAAAGCCAGATGTTGTCACTATACGTGCTGATCTTGATGCTGAGGGAGTTTATCTGATTGAGAAATAAAAGAGGATCAAGAATCGATCCTTTGGCAACTTCCTGCCTCTGAGCTAAGAGGCCCTTGTCCAAAACTACCTGCTCCAGACGTGTGTAATAACATCTCTAAATGGGTTAATTAGAAAATATAAAAAGATACAAGAAAATCATTGAAGGTGCTGGTGTGATCAATTATGTCAAAGGTTGCAACTGGTCAAGAATGAGAGTTCATTTGTCATTTTAAGACACATCAAATGCAATTTGAGACTATAATAGAAGTACAAATATTTAACAACAATGAAGGTAGACATTCCAGGACTGCAGGCATCCCAAGAACATAAGACAGTGGTGTTTATGAACATACATACAAACAAACTTAAGACACTTGTTACTTACTCTTCAGGAGCACAGTTACATCAAAATAACATTTGGTGTGATGGCAACCTTGTTGCAGTGGTATCATACTTGCCTCTGAACTAGAAAATTGCAGATTCAGGTCCCCTCAATTATGGGTTGCCCACTTGAAGAGTATATGATCTAAGCTAATACTGTAGTGCTACAGTTTGCATTAAATATCAAACCATAAACTTTACCTGCCCTCACGTGAATGTAAAAGATCCTTGGACCGCATATACAAGAGTTTTCACATCATCCTCATCAAGATTTATCTCTACATAACACCCTCAAGAAACATATGATGCTCACAGCCATAGAATACTCAAATTCTTGTCTTGCACTCTTCCTCCAAAGGTTCAAAAACAGGCCTCTTGGGGTCAAAGTAAAGAGCAGATTAAACATAGACTTGTGCATCTCCCAGCAATAATGGGCTCTTGCTGTACCTAAAATGACTGGCAGCGAAGCATGCTGTGTCAGTTTGTTATAGGCACTATTATAAATACAATCTTTAGAACTTTTTCATACAGAGGGTGGTACGAGTATGGAACGAGCTGCCAGAGGAAGTGGTGGAGGCTAGTACAATTGCAACATTTAAAAGGCATCTGGATGAGTATATGAATAGGAAGGGTTTGGAGGGATATGGGCCAGGTGCTGGCAGAGGGACTAGATTGGGTTGGGATATCTGGTTGGCATGGATGGGTTGGACCGAAGGGTCTATTTCCATGCTGTACATTTCTATGACTTTTTAAGTCATATTGAACTCAAAGTATTAACTATTTCTCTCCCCCACAGATGCTGCCAGACATGCAGTGTTTCTCCAGCATCCGCAGGACCTTTCTTTTTACTATAGAAACACAAATTTTACATAATCCTAAATACTCAGAAATTGTAACAGATGATTCAACTACATTGCACGTGACACTTTTGTTCAAATTTCTATAATATGGTTAAATTTTGAGATGCTTATAAGCTGAATCTTTAAGGCACTTCACAGACCATCGTAAAATAAAACATTCATAGTCACTTCAACACAACAGTTGAAATGAACTGCCAAAGTAAAATTACTCATACAAATTAACTGTAGAACATATTTTCACTTGTAGATAACCCTCACATAACTCTGTAGAACAATACAAAGTGCTCACCAGTGACAGGCTTAAATTTTTGGTCATGCCTTCTTTGTCAGAAATTCAAAAGCAGGACTACCAGCAATCTTAACAAGGCTTAAAAACCTAAAATGGCAAAGACATCAAAAGATATTTCAGAAAAGGACAAGAGTTTTAAGGAATAAAATGCAAAGAGAATGAATAGCAATCAGAATGTACAATGTGTTTAACAAGTAAACACAAGACTGCTACCGCAAAACAGTAGGTACGCAAATTGATAAGGAAGCCAATCTACATAAATCAAGACATGGAGGTGCTGGTGTTGGACTGAGGTGGACAAAGTTAAAAATTACACAACACTAGGTTATAGTCCAACAGGTTTACTCTGAAGTACTAGCTTTCGAGCGCTGATCCTTCATCAAGTAACTAATTATTGAAGGAAGAGCATCGCTCTGAAAGCTAGTACTTCCAAAATAAACCTGTTGGACTATAACCTGGTGTTGTGAGATGTTTAACTTTGTACATAAATCAAGACAGCAATAGGTAACTACACTTACCATAATTAACTAGCTAATATTTTAAGTACTGTAATTCCATACAGTAGCTGTACTTAGTATTCCACCTATAAGTAATGAGTATAATTATAGAAAACAAAGTAAAACTTGGAATTATATTAACATACTGAAGTTAGTGCATCAATACGTTACACTGTGTTCAGACATCTCTAGAGATGGGCAGATGGCATCTTTGCTCAAAATACCATGTTATGAAGATGTCGACTCAAGCAAGATAAATCAGACATTTAGATACCCCTATTTCAAAGTCAACCATTGGCAGAGGCACTTGTCTCAGGAAATTAACAGTTCTCAATCTTTCTCAAAGCCAAGATTTGAAGAAGCATGAGGAAAATACCCATTTTCTAACTGTCGAATTAATAGTTATCTTGGACCAAAAAATGGGATGCTGTGATGAGCTGCCATTGTACATATGATCAGTGTTCAGTGACAGAGGTGCTTATACACATGCAAAATACAATACAGATCCGTGTCTAAGACAGACTTCAAGTATTCCCCAAATTGCACTGGTGTGAAATTCAGCATCTTTTATTTGAGGCAAATGTTGTTCTAGGCATGGACACATTTTTAAACAACCAATATTGGTCCAGTTCTTCAGGGTGATAATCTGGAATCCCAAATTAGCTCAGTAAAAAGAATGATCACTTAAATGTTCAAATGGTATAGCATTCATGAATTCAAGTCTGATCAAAGTTCTAAGTATTATTTTACTTGTACAAAAGTCACAATTTAACCACAAGCTGTGATTTCTTAATTAACTTACAGAACCATTTTTACTAGTACAACACGTTTTGATATGGGGAGTGGGGTGTGGGATGTAAAAGTAGTCAGGCACCCAGTTCCAGCAAGGTTGTTTATAAGTGAAGTAGACTTTACCAATAAATGATGGTTTTACTGCCTGAAGTTAAAGGCACAAGGGTTCAATGTGTACTTGATCCATGAGAAGTCTGGATCAATTGTTGGGACAATTTACCCTAAGTTTTCAGTTTAAAATGAATGAAGTACTTCAATTTAATTATTTAAAAGATAATCTCAAGCATAAAGCTAATGAACAGATTTTTACAAAAATATTCATCCAGTTACTTCGGCCTTTTCATATTTAAAAATATAAAGTTAAGTTTGTTTTATCCAAAAAAAAAATGTGCAAATACAAACATAAACATAATGCGTTTTTGTTCCAGAAATTAATTTACACTTAGAATGGTTCTATGATGTCGATTTCTTTTCAGTTCTGAACGCAAGCTGAATTCTGTAAGATTTTATTCATGCTGGTAATCTAATACCAGCAGGGCCAAACTGACCAAGTAACACAATCAATCAAAAGTGGTTCAGTTGTATTAAATATGATTACAACTCAGAATGCCTTTGGCCCAGTGTCCATGGCAGCTCTCTGCAAGAGTAGTACAGGGAGTTTCACATCCCAGCTTTGCAAGTTCTCTCTTCAGGTGCATGTCCATTTTTTTTGTGCAAGTCAGGATCGAATCTGCATCCTGCATAATCTAACCACTTGCTACTTCAAAAGCTTTTTCCTCATTTGTTGTTTCTTTTGGCAATCACCGAAGATCCCTGTCCTCTGAATCCCTATCCTTCTACCAATGGAAAGGTTTATCTCTATTTAGTTTGTCTGGATCTCTTAAGATCTTGAATACATCCAATAGCTCTATTCTCAAACTTCTCCAAGGAGAACAACCTCAGCTTCTCCAATTTGTTCGTATTACAGGAACTACTCTCGTAAGACAGTCATATCCTTCCTAAAGTGAGATTCCCAATTTGGACAGACTACACTAGTGAATTCCACTTCACTCCAGGGATGTACATACAGTCCTGTTTTAAGCACAGAATTTGTCACACAGATCACACACTACAATCACTACCCTCCCATTTTGGCATTCTGCCTGTAGAGGTTGTTGTTAAAAAACAATTCCTCAACTTTTTCAAAAGATCTCAAAATTACAAACATCTATAATAATGAAATACCTTAATTACATTCTAGGTGGTGCCGTTGTGTGACATGTTTTTGAACAGACTGGTGTTAACTGCACATAGCATACTATATTCATTATACGGTCTCCACCTTTACATTTGATGACAAATACATACAGTAATATGTGCTCTTATTCAAAGGTGTTTAAATAAATCTCTTAAAAGAGGAACTTGCTGTATGAATTCCCCAGATTATTTTACCCATATTGCTCTCTAGAAACACTTGGGATCTATTAAACCTGGAGCATGGTAAAGACGCTGTTTCATTTGGAAATTGAATTACTCAAAGTGATCTCTTTTTGGTCTACAACTTTACATGTCAGGAAATCCAATTTCAAAATGTAGGAAAGATGAAAGGAAAGCACTCAGGAAATGATATTGCAATAGCAGAATGATGTGTAGAATTAGCTTGTCCTGAGCGAGTGAAGACAGTTGTGAAATAATCATGCACAAAAACAGCAGCATCTTGTGATAGTTCTCTCAACTCAGTTAAAAATACTTATCTTTTAAATAAACAGCACTTTTTTTCATAAACATTCCAATGAAAGGTCACAGATCTGACACATGAACTTTATTTCATCCTTGACAGATGCTGCCAGACTATAGTATTTCCTGCATTGCATTGCTTAAATTTCCAGCATCAGCAATATTTTACTTTGGTATTCTTTTCATTCTATATTCATTTGCTCAAACATTGAGTATGTATCTGGCTTTCAATTTACAGGTGCTGAATTATCCTTTTAACTTTAAATGAACTAAACTCATTACTCTTATCAACGGTACAGGATTTTCAGTCATATCCCCAAACCAGTAATGCATTGTACAGAGAATATATATACTTCAGTGTAAGGCAACTATAACCCAAAAGGGTTTAAAAGATGTACAGTGAAATGCCAATCAAATGACTTAAGATATTATAACAATCTTCACACACCACACCATCTTCTCAATTTTAACATTTACTGTTTGTAAATTTTGTTTGTAATAGAGACAATGAATTTGCTCCTTGGAGCAAGTGCATGACTCTCAAAAAAGGTAGCCAAATAACATTAGTCCCCAGTGTCCTGAAATATTGGACTAGAGATTATACAGAATAATACTTCAGAGAAAATTCAGAAATGAACACAAATTGTCGGAATTATTCAAGCAGCATCTGTGAACAGAGAAGGAAAATTAATGTTTCAGACCAACGACTACTGATCAGAATGAAAAAAATTAGAAAGCTCAGCATGTGCAGAACTCAAAAGGGAGGAGGAAGAAAGAACAGTGGGGCAAGTCTAATTTATTTGAGGAGAGTAATTAAATGGAAAAAACTGGTGGTAAAAGGACAATGAAGCAACAGATGACGACCCTAGAGTAGTAATAAATGGCAGAGAAACCATAATCAATATCTACTATTCAAAACGAGCAGGAGCAATTATCATAACCAGATATTGTTGATCTCAATACTGAGTCTTGAAGGTTCCAAAATGCCTAATTGAAAGATTAGCTGCTGTCTCTTCAGTTTCAGTCAAATTTGATTGTACATTCCAGGGTACTGAAGGAGGTGGCTCGAGAAATCGTGGATGCATTGGTGATTATTTTCCAGAGTTCGATAGATTCGGGATCAGTTCCTGCGGATTGGAGGGTGGCTAATGTTGTACCACTTTTTAAGAAAGATGGGAGAGAGAAAGCAGGAAATTATAGACCAGTTAGTCTGACCTCCGTGGTGGGAAAGATGCTGGAGTCTATTATAAAGGATGAAATTACAACACTGGAGGCAGTAGTAACAGGACAGGTCAGAGTCAGCATAGATTTATGAAGGGGAAATCATTCTTGATTAATCTTCTGGAATTTTTTGAGGATGTAACTCTGAAGATGGACAAGGGAGATCCAGTAGATGTAGTGTACCTGGACTTTCAGAAAGCTTTTGATAAAGTCCCACATAGGAGGTTAGTGAGCAAAATTAGGGCGCATGGTATTGGGGGCAAAGTACTAACTTGGATTGAAAGTTGGTTGGCTGACAGGAAACAAAGAGTAGTGATAAATAGCTCCATTTCGGAATGGCAGGCAGTGGACCAGTGGGGTACCACAGGGATCAGTGCTGGGACCGCAGCTTTTTACAATATATATTAATGATTTAGAAGATGGTATTAGTAATAACATTAGCAAATTTGCTGATGATACAAAGCTGGGCGGCAAGGTGAAATGTGAGGAGGATGTTAGATTACAGGGTGACCTGTACAGGTTAGGTGAGTGGACAGATGCATGGCAGATGCAGTTTAATGTGGATAAATGTATGGTTATCCACTTTGGTGGCAAGAACAGGAAGGCAGATTATTACCTAAATGGAGTCAAGTTAGGTAAAGGGGCAGTACAAAGAGATCTGGGTGTTCTTGTACACCAGTCAATGAAGGTAAGCATGCAGGAACAGCAGGTAGTGAAGAAAGCTAATAGCATGCTGGCCTTCATAACAAGAGGGATTGAGTATGGAAGCAAAGAGGTTCTTCTGCAGCTGTACAGGGCCCTGATGAG